>NC_059270.1:1270359-1322859 GCF_017591435.1 Portunus trituberculatus
ATTTCACTGTTTTGTCGAGGCGAGGAAACTGTCCAATCTTTCCCTTCAATGGAGCTCGCCGAAGGATTAACTCTCATTGTCTCCTATTGGCTGTCAAGGTGAGGGGGACGAGAAGGCGGGATTGAGCGCAGGTGGAGAGATAAAAACACTTGACTGACAGACAGGTGATGGACGGAATGTGGAAAGTGATGGCTAGCCTAAGTCATCATCACTTTATATTAAACCAATGTCCGAAAAGTCACTAAATCTCCTCCACTCATATTTAAGAGAGAAGATAAAACGAAAAGAAAATAAACACAGCTGAGTCAAATTTAGATAAGACGAGAGAAGAAGAAGAAGAAAAGTCACACGGCAGAAAGGAAGGAAGAAGGGGGGAAAAGAGGAATACGAAGGAAGGAAGGAAGGAAGCGTGAGAGGAAAGATAAGAAGAAGACCAGACGAAACAAATCTATATCCATGACAAGAAAGGACGACCGGACAGGAAAAGGAGAAAAGAGGGAAGAGGAAAACGAGGAGACAGAAACACACACAAAAAAAAGAAAAATACAAGACAAAAGTGAGAAATTTATAGAAAAGCGCAGTTATGCACATGAACAGAAAAAAAAGAAGAAAGAAACGAAAATGAAGAATTAAGTATATACCATAAGAAAAAAGTGGAAAAGGAGGGAAAGAGAGAAAAAAAAGGGCGTAGGAAGGCAAAAAAAAAAAGCGAAATTACAGAAAAGGCTTAGTTATGCATGTGGACAGAAAAAAAAAGAAAAAAAATCAAATACAAAATATAAGCCTGGGGAGAAAAAATAAAGAAATGACGAGAGAGAGAGAGAGAGAGAGAGAGAGAGAGAGAGAGAGAGAGAGAGAGAGAGAGAGAGAGAGAGAGAGAGAGAGAGAGAGAGAGAGAGAGAGAGAGAGAGAGAGAGAGAGAGAGAGAGAGAGAGAGAGAGAGAGAGAGAGAGAGAGAGAGAGAGAGAGAGAGAGAGAGAGAGAGAGAGAGAGAGAGAGAGAGAGAGAGAGAGAGAGAGAGAGAGAGAGAGAGAGAGAGAGAGAGAGAGAGAGAGAGAGAGAGAGAGAGAGAGAGGAAAAGAGAGCCTAGGATTTTGGAGGAAGGGACGGGAGACAAAGGGAGGGCTGAGATCACTACTACAGGTGTCCGTCCCTCGCGTCCCTTTGATGGCGCTGGCTGGGTGGTGATTCAATATCCGGACTCAGAAGGCAGTTTCCTGGGGCAATTTACACTCCGGAAGAAGAAGAACGTGGCTGATACCCCTCCCCTTCCTCCTCCTAGACTCACCTCCTCCCCTCATCACTCTTACCCTTCTTCTTTCCCCTCGTTTCCGACCCTTCCCTATATTCTCGACCTTTCTCCCCTCTCCTTACCGCTCATTCCTTAATTCCCAGCTTCTCCTTCCCCTCCTCAGCCTGTTCCTCTTTATCACTTTCTCCCTTCATGTCTACCGTCTCTTTCTCGTCCTCCTCCTCTGGTAACTCTTCTCCCTCACCATCAACGTAATCTCAATTCTGTGTTCCTTCCTTGTTATTCTTTTCCCTTGTTTTTTTATAGTTCTCTTCTCTACCAGTTTTTTTCCTCATTTTCCACCGCCAGTTACTTTCTTCTAATTATTTTTCTCTTTCTTTCTCTTCCTTCCTTGCTATTTTTTCCTTCTCTCCTGTTTCTTTTTATTTTTTTTTTTCTTCTCTACCTGTTTTACTTTTCTCATTTTCTACCGCCATTTACTTTCTCCTAATTCTTTTTTTCCTTATTTTAAATTTAATCTCAGTTTTTGTTTTCAATTGCTTTGCCTTTTTTTTTTTGTCCTGTGTTTCTTCTCTTTATATTTCCAGTGTGGTAGATTAGTGTGTTTTTCTTTTTATCTATGTATATTTATGTTTCATTTTCCAGGTTTTACATTGTCTGTGTTGCGATGTTACGTGTGTCTGGTATTGCGGTGTAGCGACCATTAAATATTTATCGTTTATCAGATGAAATATTAGGAAAAAACGGCTATTTTGATATAACTTCGTATATTTTTGTCTTAACATTGCGTCTGCTCTCTGCCTTTTAGTTCTTGCACTGATGTTTATTTTCCTCCTGGTTTTCTTCTCTTCCTCATTGCCTTAAACAACGTTCTAGACATCCTTCTCTTTTATTTCTCTCCTTCTTATTCTCTTACTTTTTTTACTGACCACCTTTCTCGTTCTCAATTTTTGACTTTTCCTTCTCGTCGTTTCTCTCCTCCTTCTCACGCCTCGCAAACGAAAGGATCGCGCTTGAAGTCTTGGGGCAGGGTCGGTAATCTCAACGTTTAAGAATCAAAGCGACACATTTGGTAAACAGTGTCTTGGCCGCGGGAACATTACAGCCCACTTTTCACCTCAACACGCCTCGTAACTCTTGCCAAATGAGCGTAAAGGACAAGCCAACCGCACATTTTGCAGGTTAAGATAATTTAGCGGGGCTCGTTTTCCCTCCTTACTCCTCCCCACCTCCTCTCCCTTCACTTCTCCTCGCCCGATATCAACGCAATCTGAAATATTTTAACTTGATGGACTGTTTCGAAGTCTGTTTCGGCCAGAGATAAAAGTTGCGGGCACCATTATATTCATCATGGGATACGGTCATGTTGGTTAAGAAGGATGAGGAATGAAGAGAGGGAAGGAGATGGTGGGAGGGGAAAAGAGGAAGGGACGGACTGGCTAACACGAAAGAGAGGAGAAAACAGTGAAAGATATTTTTGGAAAGGACATCACTTAGCAAAAATATTATGGTGGAAGACAGGAAGCATAAGTGAATGTAACTATGAAATGTGCTTAGATCAAGAAGAGGCAGCAGTATTTCATCAGCTAAAAAAGAGTGCAAGGGCTTTGATAATGCGTATAACAAGGACACACACACACACATACACACACACACCATTATGTATGAAAATGACCTCTCATGGCGGACTCTTAAGCAGCTTTTCTAAGGAAAACTTGGCATGGCGTTCCTTTCACCACTCAAGTATTCCTCCTGTTTCATTTCCCATTCCACCTGTTGCTGCACGTCTACCTGTTGCCTGTTGCCTGATCCGACATATGATTTATCCCCCACCTTCTGCCCCGACCCCTCCCTGCCGACCTGTTCCTCCTTCTCAGCTTTTACTACAACCCGCCCACCTGTTGGCCGGACTCACCTGTTGCTCCCCGTTGCCTTCCGTCGGCCCTGAACTGCTGTGCTTACTCGCCTGTTGAAATAGTTCCCCCTGCTGCTTTAAATTCAACTCCTGCGATATCCTGGCATCTGTAATTGCTTCCTCCCGGCAGCGTCCTGGTCTCTCGCTACATTTACGACCTCCGTCCCCCACCTGCGTTAGGAACCCTCGAGGAGCTTAGAAGCCTTACCAAATCCACAGGAGGGTTCTACTGGTGTTAAAGGTGACCGGAAGTCTGACTTTGATTCTAATGTATGTTTTTTGTAATGAGATCATGGCGTCTTCTCATGAAAAGGACAGTGCATGGAGAGAGAGAGAGAGAGAGAGAGAGAGAGAGAGAGAGAGAGAGAGAGAGAGAGAGAGAGAGAGAGAGAGAGAGAGAGAGAGAGAGAGAGAGAGAGAGAGAGAGAGAGAGAGAGAGAGAGAGAGAGAGAGAGAGAGAGAGAGAGAGAGAGAGAGATTATACGAGTAAAGGTGACACCATCTCGCGTAATGGAAGATTTAAGTACCCTGAAAGCCACATGATTGCCAGCGACTCTCCAGCTCCTGTAACATTTATTTGAGTGGGTGTGGTGTGTGGTATGGGTGGATCAGGGGAGGTGGGGTTATATAGACCAAAGAGGGAAGTAGTGGTGAACTTAAAACTAAATCCCATCAAACAAAGGAAATCGTGAGGGACAAGTGGAATGAGATCTAGTTCCCTGAGATGCCTGGCCAAAGTTAGCCTGGTTTCCGCTACTCAGTCCTGCTCGCCACCGGTGGGTTCCTGCGTTATTAGATTTCCCTGACTTTACCAAGACGGCGCCCGCCACTAACAACAGGCACACGCACATTCCCCGAGGCAGCCAATCACATCTGCGTCTCCTTTCCACCTTGACCAATCAGGGTAATGGTCCTCTTCTGTTCACTAAGCTCTTCGATACTGAGACGCATTTTTACCATGATTTTTTAGTATGAATAGACGATTTTATTTGCATTAGGAAGGGTCTATGGAGATCAGAAGATTAATGGCCTGATTTTTCAGTATTTTAATCCCAACATAAGTTTTTGAATTTGTATAAAATCGCAAAATAATAAACAGAATGAATATGCAAATGTGTCCCGGTACTCAAGGGGTTAACGTACGTCCGTACCTCTTATGCTACATGTAATATTTATTTATATATTCTAAATAAGAGAAAATGCCGATATTTCTCTTAGGCTTACAAAAGCAAACGAATACAATGTCTCCTACTCATTTCAGCTTCGTTATCACCTGAATGGAACACAAACAACGCTATATGGAGCAGTTGTTGTGCCAGGAATACTTTTTAATAAGAGATCTAGGAGGTCTATTAAATTCACGATAAAAATTACAATATAACACTTTAAAGATAGAGAAAAAATATTTCGATGTGCTTTCATGCGTTTCCTCAACTTTTGCGCCACTAGTGACATACGCAGAGAGAGAGAGAGAGAGAGAGAGAGAGAGAGAGAGAGAGAGAGAGAGAGAGAGAGAGAGAGAGAGAGAGAGAGAGAGAGAGAGAGAGAGAGAGAGAGAGAGAGAGAGAGAGAGAGAGAGAGAGAGAGAGAGAGAGAGAGAGAGAGAGAGAGAGAGAGAGAGAGAGAGAGAGAGAGAGAGAGAGAGAGAGAGAGAGAGAAATATTCGCCCTTACAGTTGGTATGCCCTGTATAAAACTACTGTCTTTCCATTAAGAATACCAGCAGTAATACCAGTAGTGGTAGTAATAGTAGTAGTAGTAGTTGCAGTAGTAGTAGTAGTAGTAGTAGTAGTAGTAGTAGTAGTAGAGAAGAATATTAATAATAACAGCACCATTAACAGTTACACATGAGAAACAATACAAGGAAACATACGGGCTAATTTCAACGGGTATTCCCCACTAAATGACGGAAGAAAAGTCTACGGTAAGCGATTGTCATATTTCACTTACTCTGCGGTTAAAATACTCAAGATTTCACAGTATTTTTTGTATGACTGCTAACAAATACGATGTTTGTGTTGCCTATAAATATGTTTAAGATTTTATAAGAGTACATTAGGGGTCTTATGAGGTTTTTCAATGATTAAGAAAGGTTTCATGAATGTTAATATGTATTTTAATCGTTTTCAAGTGTGATTTTGAACAATTTTGAAGGTATATTATGAAGATTGCTTTACTTTTAAAGGGTATTTAGAGGTTCACAACAGTATTTCAATCATTTAAAATATTTCAAAAGGTTTATACATGTTTTTTAAGAGATTCTATTGATGTTATAAGAATTCTCATCAATAATTTCCAACATTTGAAATGTTCTTTTGAATTTAGTACGATAGTCTTATAGTTTTCAAGATTTTTGAGTTTACAAGAGTGTTTGAAGGGTTTCCAATACTGCTTTCCGGGTTTTGAACTGTCTTTAGGGATTTCAAGTGAGTTTTAGTGGTTTTCAAGGAGGTTTTAAGTATTTACATGATATTTTTTATATTATTGTTTTTTTTAAGGAAGTTTACCCACTTCTCTTTCTTCCTCTTTCTCTTTCCTTCTTTTCTTCTTTTTCAACTCATATTCTCTTCCGCCTTATTGATATTATTGTTATTGTTATTATTATTATTATTATTATTATTATTATTATTATTATTATTATTATTATTATTATTATTATTATTATTATTATTATTATTATTATTATCATTATTATTATCATTGTTATTGTTATTATTATTACTATTATTATCATTATTATTATTATTATAATTATTATTTTAATTATTATTAATATCATTATTATTATTATTATTATTATTATTATTAATATTATCATTATTACTATTATTACAATATTAGATTTTCACCATTACTTTTATTGTTACTAGGCTCAATGTCATCCAAATCACCATCCTCATTTTCATCATCATCATCATCATCATCATCATCGTCGTCATCAGTAAGAGTGGGTTGGGAAGGAGGTGAGCGTGTACCCTCCCCAGCAGCAGCGTGGCGAGGGACTATTGACCCGATTGGTGAGCACCACACTGAGCTGTACCAGTACTGACCGACCCACCCATGCTGAGAGAGAGAGAGAGAGAGAGAGAGAGAGAGAGAGAGAGAGAGAGAGAGAGAGAGAGTGTGTGTGTGTGTGTGTGTGTGTGTGTTTCACTGTTTGATCTGCTGCAGTCTCTAACGAGACAGCCAGACGTTACCCTACGGAACGAGCTCAGAGCTCATTATTTCCGATCTTCGGATAGGCCTGAGACCAGGCACACACCACACACCGGGACAACAAGGTCACAACTCCTCGATTTACATCCCGTACCTACTCACTGCTAGGTGAACAGGGGCTACACGTGAAAGGATACACACCCAAATATCTTCACCCGGCCGGGGAATCGAACCCCGGTCCTCTGGCTTGTGAAGCCAGCGCTCTAACCACTGAGCTACCGGGCGTGTGTGTGTGTGTGTGTGTGTGTGTGTGTGTGTGTGTGTGTGTGTGTGTGTGTGTGTGTGTGTGTGTGGCAGAGATACGTTCACATTTCTTAGTAATACAATAAAATAATACAAAATAAATTGATTCTCTTCTATTTTAACTCTTACTATTCTTGTCACCTCTTTCATATCAACTTTCAAATGTGGAGAATTTGAGATATATTAAATAGACGGACAGCCATCTAGTCCTGGTGGCTTCTTGCAGGTTCTTACCTTCTAATATTCTTACGTCATTACACCTGATTATTTTTGTGAATCCTATTTAACTCCTTTGACATTTAGACTCACTTTTCCTTTGAGATTTGTGTTCGATCAGACTATCGTATTGCCATCAGAAAGGGTTTATGGAGGTCAGAAGATTAATAACCACAGTCTGTACGATTTCAATACCCAACATAAATTTTTAAAGCTGTACAAAATCATCAAATAGTAACCAGAATGAGTATGGAAACGCGTCATAGTACTGAATAGGTTAAGATGTGGAACGTTCCGCCGTTGTAGCCTTCTATAGCGAAAGAGGAGACTGTGCAAGCGATCACCATGCAGCACAGTCATCAGGAGGCCAAGATTGATTCACGTATATGTAGTATTTGCCTCTCAAGTTGAATCACTCCCTAGTGTTATTGAACGATCCTGGAGTGTGGTGGTTAGCGCTCCGAGCCATGAATTCACGAGCCTCGATTCGGGAGACGACCCGGAAGAAGGTCCTGCCGCGTGGGATGGTCAGTAAATGGAAACCTCTTGGAATAGGGCAAGGTGAACTGGGTAAGGTGAACTGTGGTGATTACTTCAAAGCAACACTCGGGTTTGTGCCAAATTGTGAAGGTCTTAGCATTGCTGATAACGATAAACAAAAGTTGTGTGTAGTAGTTGTAGTAGTAATAGTAGTAGTAGTAGTAAAGTAGTAGTGGCAGCAGTAGTGGTGGTAGTAGTAGTAGTGGTGGTGGTAGTGGTAGTGGTGGTAGTGGTGGTGGTAGTAGTGGTGGTGGTGGTGGTGTGGTGGTAGTGGTGGTGGTGGTGGTGGTGGTTGTTGTGGTAGTAGTAGTAGTGGTGGTAGTGGTAGTAGTAGTAGTAGTAGTAGTAGTAGTAGTAGTAGTAGTAGTAGTAATAGTAGTAGTAGTACGTAGTAGTAATAGTAATAGTAGTAATAGTAGTAATAGTATTGATAGTAGTAGAATCAACACCACCACCATCACTGCCACTACCACCACCACCACTGTCCCCATCACCATGAGCATCACGGGTGCGCTCGTGACGCAGCATCAGTGTCAGCCAGACAACAGTGTCGGCGCCTGTGGGAGCCGTGGAGGCGTACCCAAATTAGTGCGGTCATTAAAACTTTGCACAAGCCACCCCTCAGACCCCTCCCTCGCCATAACTCTCTCACCGAGCCTTTTCCCTGACCCCTTAACCTCCCTCTATCCTACACCTAACTCTAAAACTTTAGGTCATGCAGAAGACGCCCCTCCGTGACCCAAAGACACTGTTTATCTCGCTTTCCTCTCGAAAAGCACGAAGTCCCCATCATAATGAAGGAATCCACTTGGACTATAGTGAGCGGGAGTGGGGTGTCGTTAAGCAAAGGTGGGAAGGCAGTACTTAAATGTGATAGCTCCCACGAGGGACACATACTGACGCTGGAAGGGGAGGAAACACAGGTAAGGTGTGGGAATGACGCGAGTGTGCGGTGACCAAGCTTCTCTCCTCAAGTACATCTCCTTGTCCTAGAATATGTAAGCGTAAAGACGTTTGGTGACCGCCTGGGTTTCTTGTGTGAGAGCCGTGGTGGTTCAGATTCTCGCGGGCCACGTTCAAAGCTTGGAGGCTGAGGCTGCCTTGAGACGGGGAATGCTAAATTGTCGAGACAGAATTAGACAAGTGTAAACCAGTCAGGAAGAAAACAATGCTACACATTTTGTAGATCGACGGGAAAGTATATTAACAATACGGTAAAATTCAATAACTAAAATAAATGTCGAAGTAAAATATGAACTAAGATGCAAACAGTGAGTTGTGTATCCATCTATCTATCTATCTATCTATATGAACTAACTTTACGCGTTGACATGGTGTAGGAAGCTTCTTGTGACGTCTTGTATTTATTTCCTTAGTGAGTTGTGTATCTATCTATCTATCTATCTATGAACGAAGTAACTTTAAGACACTACTCACAAATGAACAGCTGACTCTCTTTGACACGCAGCGCTATCATGCAATTAAGACGATAACACTTCATAAGCCCACCTCAGTGATGAAATATTTATAACCTCGATATTTTTCATGCCGACAGACAAGGGTTTCAATTTTGGCACCTGATTATACGCTCTTAAGTGTTATGTACACACACAACCCACCCACCCAACCACACACACACACACACACACACACGTCAACAAGCCGATTTTGTGAGGGTGGGCCAAGCGAGCACATGTCGAGAGTCTGTTCTTTACTCTAAATCTTAGTAGGTATCTCTCTCTCTCTCTCTCTCTCTCTCTCTCTCTCTCTGCACCTTGCACTCTTCGTAATCCCTCGTTCCATCCTCCTCCCTTCTTGGTACATATTTTCGCATTTGTCCCTTCCACTGCTCAAGTTAAGCTAAAGACCAGTAGGCAGGTACACACACACACACACACACACACACACACACACACACACACACACACACACACACACACACACAGGAAAACCTAAACATCCTAAACAAAAAAACTCGTTACAAAAGCATCTTTCTAGTTCATATCTTTCACACGGAAGCCTTCGCGGGAACATAAGACGCGTATGAAGTGCAAGAACAACACTTCCAAGCGAGTATTAACGTCGCTGTACTTGTGAGTCTTCTCACGTATGCAACTTAAGTAGAGTAGGGCGGTCATCTGACAGATAGTGGTCAGGCTATCTATATCAACAAACAAGGCGGTAACCCCAGACCAGCACCAACACTGTAGCGGAGGCCTCAGCGCAGAACAACAGCCCGCCGTCACTCCTTCCTGTGCGACCTCAAGGGCCTGACTGACTCACCAGGAAGATTCTGTTTGTGTTTTCAGCTGCGGCACCGCGGAGACGGCACTCAGGCAGGAAAGGCTTTTCCGCTGCCAGAACGTCACAAGGGCGGCGGCTGTGTGGCCCATGCTTGCTATGAAACTTTTGATGAGTGGGATTCTACAAACTTATCACCAGCTATATTCCGGAAACTCTAACTAGATATGCCGCATGGAAAATCTCTCAGGCATTACTAACAAAAAGAACGCACTGTGGAAAAACAGGAAAAAAATATATGAAAAAAAAATGGTAAGAAATAATGAAACGTATAACACGACAAAAAAACAGAGACAAAAGAATAAATGCATAAATAAACGTTCATCAACAATTCGCACAGCAAGCTTATTCGTGAAACGCGAATACATTTTGGCGCGCTGCTGGCCACTGTTCGCCTCGTCCTCTGTTTATGCTGCAATTAATTTCCAATTCCAATTCTGCAGCGCCATGTGACTCGCAGCGGAGCACCTCCCACCCATGCCTTTCCCGCTACTCTTCACGACCAGCCTGGGCGCGAGGGCGACTAAGCCTCTGGTGGGCGATGCAGCGAGGCGTGGCGGGGAATGGGGGCAGGAAGGCGGACAAGACAAGAGCAGGGAACCAGAAAGGGAAAAGGGCAGGACAGGGTTTGGCAGATGCAGAAAATCAGGGTACAAAGGACAAGGCTGGCGCGAAGCTTTTCTTTTATACCAAAGGGCACGCCTCTGTGGCCCAACAAACTCCCAGGCGGTGGCTTCCAGAGAATGTTTACTTGTTCAGAACGCCTCTATTGTTCCCCATACGACAACAGTGACGGTAATCATGGGGCTCTTATAGACAAAAACACCGCCGTGGTACACTGGAACCATGCGTGTTTTGGGATCCTAGAGGTCTCCAAGCGCACGGGTTTGAAACCTGTCCACGGTCTGAGTGTAGGTTGGGCTTCCTCACTCGGGGCAACGGTTTCCTAGCGGGTGGGCTTTAAGATAGGAGGTACCCTAAAAAGTATCCCCTTTAGGCCATAAATTACTGTGAAAAGTCCACATGGTATAAAATAACAACAACAACAACAACAACTCAATAACTCTAACAATAATACCGTTAGTAATAATAATAATAATGATAATAATAGTAATAATAATGATAATAACGATAAAAATAATGATAAGAACAATAACAATCATAATAATTTCTTATTACTATTATTATAACTATTACTATCTCTATCATTATCCTTTATGTCATTGTTATTGATATTCCTATTATGAATTATAATCTTTAGTAGCAGCAGCAGAAGCAGTAGTAGCAGTAGCAAGAGTAGTAATAGTACTAGTAGTAGTAGTAGTAGTAGTAGTAGTAGTAGTAGTAGTAGTACAAATAGTAGAAGTAGTAGTAGTAGTAGTAGTAGTAGTAGTAGTAGTAGTAGTAGTAGTAGTAGTAGTAGTAGTAGTAGTAGTAGGTTTGGGGGGCGGTAGCAGCAGCAGCAGCAGCAACAACAACAACAGTAGCGGTTCCATGCTTTGACAGTCAGATGAGACGTTCATTTGAGACGTAACGGAGCGAATTAATTGAGAAAGAGAGAGAGAGAGAGAGAGAGAGAGAGAGAGAGAGAGAGAGAGAGAGAGAGAGAGAGAGAGAGAGAGAGAGAGAGAGAGAGAGAGAGAGAGAACTACAATTATATTCCTGATTAGTAATAATCATTGTTCAACAAAAACAACAACAACAACAACACCAACACCAACACCACCACCACCAACAACAACAATACCACCACCACCACCACCACCACCACCAATAGCAACAACAAAGGTCCTAGCCACAAGACACACCAGCGATGGGGAACGGTGACTGACAGCACAATAAATAAAGGGAGTGTTCTTGTCGTGCCTGTAATATTGAATGGCAAGCCCTACACTGCCTGGAGGTTTGCGGGGAGACTCAGAGCTCGTATTCTCAAACACTTCTGCGGCTCACTTTCACTATTTCAAAAGGCTTTATCTATATTTATACTAGTTTTTTAAAGTTGTTTTTATGGTTATAGAGGCAGAATGCCAGGATTTCTACATTATTAACTGCAGACACACTCTTGAAAATTCCCCTAATCATCTCTGTAGCTCTTGAAAATAGTTGCGCTGAGACAAAATGAGCGTTTTTTATGGTGTTGTTTTTACTGTTCTAAGGCAAAGAGACAAAATTTCTACATTATTAACTGTAGAAAACACTCTTGAAAACCCAGCTAGTCGTCTCTGTGGCCTTGGAAATTAGTTCTGGTAGGAGAGCAAAGTATTTTTAAGGTGTTTTACAGTTTTGGAAGCATATTGACAAGATTTTTACATTATTAACAAGAGAAAACACTCTTGAAAACCCTGCTAATCTTCTCTTTAGCTCTTGAAAATAGTCGTAGTAAGAGAAAAGAACGTTTTTTAAGGAGTTTTTACATTATTAACAACTTTTCTACATTACTAACTGGAGAAACACTCTTGAAAATCTCGCTAGTCACTTCTGTGGCCTTGGAAAATAATCATGGTGAAAGAGCAAAGTTTTTCTGAATAGGAACCTCAGCTAGCGGGGCCTGGCTGGAGAAGTTACGCTATTAGATGTTGTCAGCTTGCTATCACTACTCCACTAACAGGTGATCATAATTAAAGGACATTATTTTCACCTGATTAATAACCTGGAGCTTTGATGGTACACTGTTTTATTTTCATATTATAATTCCCCATTGCAAAGGAAGAAAGAAAGTTAACAAGGTACAAGCAGCGCCATGGTACAGTGGACACGCGTGCTTCTTATGCCAATTGGGTCCTCAAGAGCATTGGTCCGAATTCTGGCCACGGTCTGAGGTAAAGAAGGGCATCCATTCGTGACAACGGTCCCTTAATGCCGAATTTAGCCCCTTCAGTACTGGAACGGATTTTTACCATGAGTTTTGGGTACGATTAGACGATTTTATTTACATTTAGAAGGGTATATGGAGGTCAAAAGATTGATAGGCAGAGTCTTCAAAGTTGTACTCACCACAAAAGTTTCTGTAGCTGTATAAAATCACTAAATAGTGAGCAGAATGAATATGAAAACGCTGCCTGTTACTGAAGAGATTAATGTTTTTATGAGGCATCGTCCCAGCCATGATAGAGTAAGGAACCAGAAGGTAAAGAACAGAATACAAGAGAAAATAAAGAAATATTACCATTAGACTAACAGCTCGGCCACAGGTGAACTATGAGCGTGCCTGTGGTGTGAAGGTATTGTAGCGCAAGGAATAGGTACTGTTATGAAGGGTGATAATGTACTACCTTTTGTTGTTACTTCTTTGAGAGACTAATGGTGCAAGACCTCGAGCTTTCTGTGTGTGTGTGTGTGTGTGTGTGTGTGTGTGTGTGTGTGTGTGTGTGTTTATGTGTGTGCAGGGTGTAGAGGTAAATTACTGCAAGCTGTTTCACATATTTTCTAACTTAACCTGTCTGTTATTTTTGACTGTCCGTGTCTATACATCTTTGTCTTTTTACTCTCTCTCTCTCTCTCTCTCTCTCTCTCTCTCTCTCTCTCTCTCTCTCTCTCTCTCTCTCTCTCTCTCTCTCTCTCATAAACACTGTCAGTCTTTTCAATACCCTCGCCTCACAGCCTTGTAGTGGCGAATTCTTACCGGCCACGTCAGTCATAGTTGTAGCACCTCAGAATCATATCTCGAGGCAGGATTCATGACAGCACCTTCTATCGTGATGGCAAAATAAACACAGGCCTTGCGACAGTCTTGGCTTGGTGTTCTCAGTATCTCAACCATCACGTACGATATTTTAATGCCTGAGTCAAGAACTGGTGGTATTTGTTCACCTTTCCATCTCCTGCACGTGTTTGTGGCAGCGCTCGATGTGAAGGTACACTTGCTCCGTGAAAATTCGATATTCTCAAGTTCGTTCTTTAATGTAACTCCTCAAGAGATCAATGGGAGGTGAGGAGCGGAAGGTAAGTAGGGCGATGTGATCAAGCCACTCGTCTCCACAACAATGAAACTCGATACCACTTTATCGCGGAGTGAAGCGTCGTTTGGAGGTCTGACTAATACCACCATCAGCGCCGCCTCACATCGAACTATCGCCACTCTCATCTCATTATCAATACTGTCTGTTCTGGCATTCAATCAGCGTGTCCCGGTCCAGCGGTTCACGGTTCACGGCTCTGCGATTCCTGGATCCAATCGAGTCAACCGCGGGCGTGATGGGGACTCAGACTAACTTGGGTCAAAGGCGGACACAAAAGGCCAAGGCGGAAAGTGGAAGGTTGGAAGTGGAAGCCGTGCGGTGGAGTAAATGAAGGGAGGCCGAGGAGACTGCGAGCGGCGAGGTGAAAGTCGAAGGTTAAAAAAAAAGTACACGCTGGAAAGAGAGAGAGAGAGAGAGAGAGAGAGAGAGAGAGAGAGAGAGAGAGAGAGAGAGAGAGAGAGAGAGAGAGAGAGAAGAGAGAGAAGAGAGAGAGAGAGAGAGAGAGAAGAGAGAGAGAGAGAGAGAGAGAGAGAGAGAGAGAGAGAGAGAGAGAGAGAGAGAGAGAGAGAGAGAGAGAGAGAGAGAGAGAGAGAGAGAGAGAGAGAGAGAAAAACAGAGAGAAATTTAGAGATATTTAGACACGAGAGGAAAATGGTAAGAATATAAGACCACAAACGAAGAGAGACATTGTTCAAGTGGCTTCGTATTCAATCTCTTAAAATAATAAATAAATAGTAACAAAAAAAAAAGAGCGAGGGAAGGAGGAAGGAGGTACAAATGGCGAGAGGAAGCGATGCACACGAGCCTTAAGGGGCAAGTTGACTCCCGAGGGTCAGAAGTAAGGAAGAGAAATTTCTCGAGGGAGGGAGCGGCACGAGAAGCGAACCAAGGCGGCTGCTGATCCAGAGGGAGGCTTGTTATCTCTCTTGCCGACCGGGCGGGGACCAGGAGGAGATGGGGACATGCGGTAGGGGGCCGGAATGGGACGGGGGAAGCTGTAGGAGGCCGGGAGGAGACTTCGTGTGGTACGGGGTAGGGAGGAAAAGACGACGAGTGGTGGGGGGAATGAGGGGAGGACAGGGACGAGCGGCGGAGGTAACAGGGTCGTCTCTCCAATGGATCGAAAATTTCTTGTGAAGTGAAGGGAAAATCCTGCCAGGGACAAAAGAGCTCGCTTCACTTTGGACAATTCTCAGAACGGGGAATCTTTGAAACTGAAGTGTAGTTTATTTATTTATCTATCTATTTGATCCATCTGTTTATTTAATCATTAAGGGGTGGCTAAACAAGGATTGCAGCTTTTCTGATCCGTGGTGTTGAATGAAAAGGACTGAATATTCATACCTATCAGACGGGGCGGGCCGGACACTTTCCACCGCAGTGTTATGCGATTAAAAAAATATACCGGGAAATGGTGCAAAATAAATATCAAACGTTTGGCATCAATGAGAGGCGGCAGGACAAGTTTCATAATGACTTATACACCATTTGTACGTAACATGACAAAAGCAATTATGTAATGCGGCAAATACCGTACGGGGGGAAAAAAAGTTAATGATGAGGTCGGAATCTGCCTCGTCCTGCTATATATAAACATTACCCTTTTTCTTATTTATGTGTCCTTTGTTACTCTCCAAGCCTTCTCCCTCTGCCTATCTCTAAGTGCGTATGTGTGAGACTACAACACACTAACACATACACACACACACACACACACACACACACACACACACACACACACACACACACACACGCACGCACGCACACAATGGACCGCACACAGACCAGTAATTGCTATTGACACACGCCGCCTCTGCCCACCATCGTGCTCATGTTGTTGTTTTTGTACATTATGTGAGGTGGTTCAATCGATGTGTTCGTTTGTCGCTCTGTGTTCCCTTGTTTGTCATCTCGCTTGTGTGTCTGTCCACCCGCCCATGTGTGTGTGCTTGCTTTCCTGCCTTTTCGGATGTGTGTGTGTGTGTGTGTGTGTGTGTGTGTGTGTGTGTGTGTGTGTGTGTGTGTGTGTGTGTGTGTGTGTGTGTGTGTGTGTGTGTGTGTGTGTGTGTGTGTGTGTGTGTGTGTGTGTGTGTGTGTGTGTGTGTGTGTGTGTGTGTGTGTGTGTGTGTGTGTGTGTGTGTGTGTGTGTTCGCGCGTGCTTACGTAATTAATCTTAAGAATTGCATTATTACAGGAATGGCCAAGGTCAGGCAGTTCCGCCTTCTATTATTGCAGTATCATGCATTTCTCTGAGTTTATGCTCATTGTATGCTGCTCGTCTACAATTTTCTCTGGTAACTACCGCCGTGGTACACTGGAACCATGCGTGTTTTGGGGTCCGAGGGTCTCCAAGCGCACGGGTTCGAATCCTGTTCACGGTGCAGGTGTAGGTTGGGCTTCCTCACTCGGGGTAACGATTTCCTAGCGGGTGGGATTTGAGGTAAGAGGTACCACAATAAAAGTATCTCCTTTAACCCATAAATTCCCGTGAAAAAACCCACATTGTATAAAAAAATGAAAATATATTGACTCATGGGAAGTAAATCATTCATTTTTCTTTATTCTCACTATGATTGTTTTGGTTCGTGTTTTGTTAATGTTTTGTCATGTGAGGTATGTTGTGTGTTGGCGTGCTGTCATCTTATATTTGCAACAACGCTCTGAAAGTTACGCCATCCTTCTAACTGAGACATGTCATTTGTTGGTGCTGTCAGAAAAGATTATGAACCCCAGAAATTATGTTCGGTATGCTGGAAACATCTCTAATAGCAAAATGTCGCTTTATTTCCAATTTTTCAGATAAAATCAAAGTTATTGGAAATCAGTTCGCCTCAGTAAACGTCCATACATGATTATGAAACTTGATGGAAGAAATATTACATTTTTCTCTTTAAGCAAAGATGAACAATTGTATTTGAATATCATTTTCCACACACACACACACAACCTCGCAAACATTCTCGTCCTGACAAAAGTAAGTGACTCACAAACACATCCAGACACATAACAGATGTCACCACCTCACACACTGCCGGAGATCCCATTATGCTCTGGGAGGTGTTGCCTTAAATAAATATGTGAGATTTCTATACATTCCGTATGAAACAGATTGATTCTGATCGAAGAATTCAATAAATATAAGATAAATCATGTAAGGAATATGACCTACCACACTATCCTTAGATTAACGTCATCAGTATGATAATTTACAAAATAGCTTCACAAGATTTTACTCAAACATTCACGATAAACTTTTGGATTTAATAAATTCAGAACATTTATTACTTGCATTGCTCACATGAGTGATGTTTGTGATGCAATGCAAAACTAATTTTCATATTATGAAACTCAATTCAGTCAGCAAAGTGAGTTTTGAAATGTTACCTTTGGAAGACTTAGAATGAATTATTTAATTATTTCTATTTCTACCTGAATTTGTGTCATGAATAGATCTGTTGTGACATTTGCTCCACACCACACAGCTCATGAAGCGCCAGTCTCAGATCTTGATGTTCTGAAAGATAAAGGAATACTAATGGCAGGGAATGACTAATTGCACGACGAAAATGCTAAGAAAGAATGAGGTTCCATTCAACGTATATTTTTTTGTACTAATGAACGAGTTAACTGTGAACTACAAACCAAAAATATTAATTATCAACTAAAACTTGCACTTACTTTTTCATTGTATAAATTGTTCTTTTCACTAACTAGTTACAATTCATTGCACTACAATCAACATTTCCGCCAAAGTCTGGTGGCGTGATGAAACAGAAACTTCCTTTCTGGGCAAAACGGATCCCCTTATTCACATGAAGGCTTGTTGTTAATGTTGTGAAGAGGCGTCTAGCTTTTACAAGTTTTCACCAATTCATAGTACAGCATGAGAACACTACAGAAAGTCTAATATTTACGTTATTTTCAAAGTTTTTGGCCATATTTGTTCGTGCGATTGACTGATTTCCTCTAATAAAAACGACTTTCACTAAAAATTAATTAAGCAATTGATTCCCTACATGGACACACAGACAGACTTGTAACCAGCAGGTCAAACACGCAGCAAACAAAGTCTTAACTACTCACTTATGCAATCTGATATGAAGGTACATGAAAACAAATCCACTGGTAAATTAACTGTCGTATCACTACTTTTCCCCTCCCTCCAACATTCCACTTCGTAACACACACCATGAAAAAATATCATGTTATATTCATTACTTTAATTAACCCCTTCAATACTGGGGCACATTTTTACCTTGAGATTTGTGTACGATTAGACCATTTTATTAACATTAAGAAGAGTCTATGGAGGTCAGAATATTAATGGCTAGTCTTCACTATTCTATTCTCAATATACATTTCTGAAGCTGTATGAAATCACCAAGTACTAACCAAAATGAAAAATTAAAACACGTCATGGTACTTAAGGGGGTTAATTTATTTTTTTTTTCCAGTTGTACTCAGTAATAGTTTCCTGCGGTGTGCTGTGTTGTATTGCAGGGCAGCTCGTTACTGTGCCTCCCCAACTTCCAGCACTTGTTTGAAGCGATATTTATATTGGCACCATTATTACCTCCCCTCGCGGCGACCACTCACCTCAAGTACCAATATCTGTAATTGAACTCCAACAGATATATTGAGAACCCTCCTTTTTTTTGTCTTATATATTAGTTTTATTACTTTTCCACTTTTTTCTTCCCGTCTTCTCAATCTTTCGCTTGCTTGCCATCAAATTTGGAAATGTTATATATACTTTTTTTTTTCTTTGCGATATATCCAGCTTTACTTTTCTCCTACACTTTCCCATTAATACCCCCTCTCTCTCTCTCTCTCTCTCTCTCTCTCTCTCTCTCTCTCTCTCTCTCTCTCTCTCTCTCTCTCTCTCTCTCTCTCTCTCTGTGTGTGTGTGTTTATGTAATGTGAGCCTACTTTCAAGTGAAGCAGCACTCATAGTCGTGTTTGGCGATTAGCTGAGAGGTGCTGGTGGATACGAGGTGCTTACGTGTTGCAGGGCAGGAATAAAAAAAAAAAGTGAAACTGTAAATGTGTGTATGTATGAACGTATGCATTTTCATGTGAGTATTCTTGATGCAGGCATGAATAAGTAAAGGAATAACGTACGTGTGTGTGTGTGTGTGTGTGTGTGTGTGTGTGTGTGTGTGTGTGTGTGTGTGTGTGTGTGTGTGTGTGTGTGTGTGTGTGTGTGTGTGTGTGTGTGTGTGAGAGAGAGAGAGAGAGAGAGAGAGAGAGAGAGAGAGAGAGAGAGAGAGAGAGAGAGAGAGAGAGAGAGAGAGAGAGAGAGAGAGAGAGAGAGAGAGTGTGTTATTCAGGTATTCTCTGTTTCTCTCTTTTTTTTTTGTAGGACACAACGTATTTTAACTCATTAGCAACATTTTTCCTCTCATTCATATTTCTTGCGTTTTCTTAACCAACGTCAGTACGAAGCAATGATATTTACTCGTGATTCTTTCCTTCCAGGTAAGACGGACACGCGCAGCCACTCATCCCACCTAGACACAAATAAACAGCCGCTACGTAACCTGAGAAGTACCTATAAAGCTTTACCTAGTGCCTGGCAAGTGTTTGTAGTCACTGTTGTTACTCAGTAAGCCACCACACTTACCCAGATAGCACTGGGAGAGGATGGAAAAGAAGGGAGAGACGAGGAGAAAGTGAAAAAAGAAACAGGTGCATGATTCCTTTACTAAACTATCCAGTGCCCTCACTCTTCTAAGTCTGGTTTGGTAGAGTCTATCTGCCCGACTGTGTATTACCGAGAGGAGTCAGTTGGGCGTGTCTTTCGGAGCGTGGTGAGTGCCGTGAGTTAATTGGGGTGCAGGGTCAGGCGTCGGGCTGCTGGGGTCGAAACGTGGGGAGTAGGAGCTGGACGGGATGGAGCGTGAAATATGGTGCGCGGGATGTCCACATGGAAACATGGGTATGAGAATTAGGTCAGAAAGTGCTCGGGTGCGCGGTTTTGGTCAGTGGCTGCTCTGGGGAGTGGAACAGGGAAATAAAACAAATAAATAAAAGAGAAGAGAAGGAATAAAGGAAAATGAAGGGAAAGATGAAAAAAATGAAGGAAAGAAAAATAATCCACCCCGAACCCTCTGGTATAAAAAAAAACAGTAGTTGTGAATATGAGGAATTGAGAGTTAAATGACATAAAACACAGAAATTGAGAGTAGAAAGCCTTTATTGCTACTCTAGTGAATGGGACAGTGGTGGTGAAGGGACGGGGAGAAATGGAATGCGCGGCGGAGAGGCTAAGACAGATGAATGAACGAATCAAGTAAAAGAAGAGATACTGCCAGTTTATCTTCTCGACTTTCCATCTTTCACTCCCTCCCAACTCTCCGCTACTGAGGCTCAGTATCTCAGCACACCTCAGCAATATTACAAGCACACCCAGGCGGGCCATCCTTTGAGAAACGGTCAGGTCTACCAGAACTAGTCAGCACTACTCTTATATCACTGTGACAAAAGGAAAAAGTTACAGAAAAGACAAGAGCACCAAGTCCCTGGCGACCAATTACTCCTCCCTCGTCTCCTCCGTCATCGGCAAACTCGGCGGGACTCTTCGTACACTTGCCATAAATCCTTTGTAAACAGCGGCCAGACGCCACTCAGTCACGCAGACCGACTGGGCTGGCCAAGGCTGGAGGAGGGTGTAGGCGTGCAGGGGGGAGCTAAGAGTGACTGGGAGGAGATGGGAGGCGCTGGTTGAGTCTGTGAAGGGGTTGGCAGAGCTAGATGGGAGAACGCGGCCTGAACTACACGGGGAAATGCAGGCGGGAAGGCAGCTGTGTGGAGTTTGAGTGGCGGGCTGGAATGGCTGCAGTCCGCTCGCCGGGAAGAATGGATTTTATGGAATTATGAGAAAGAGAGAGAGAGAGAGAGAGAGAGAGAGAGAGAGAGAGAGAGAGAGAGAGAGAGACGAAAGGCTGCATGTATTGGTAAATAGACGGATAAATATTCATCCCGCTGTGGCCTGGTCGCGAAAGAGGAGCATTGAGGCTCGTCCTGAAATCCAGCCAATAGTTAGCAATTTAATGCACGTGTATGGTAGCAATCGTTGGTAATGCATGGATGTAAACTTGCCTGATTACACACACACACACACACACACACACACACACACACACACACACACACACACACACACACACACACACACACACACACACACACACACACACACAAATACGAGCTGCAATGATTAAGGCACAGCGAACCAACACAGCCAACCTCCCGTCGAAACACATCCACCTGCCAGCCACACCCACCACTCACTACTCCAACAGTCACTCGTCCACCCACCACTGTCCACCCACCACTACTCCGCAAGTCAACCACCGCCCCTCCCCCCCATGCAAAACCCCACCACACAGTTACCAAAGAGTTATATTTCCAAAACATTCAGAGATTTCCAATTCGCATACAAAAACAGGAAAAACATATAAAGGTAGAGAAAACCTTTGAAAAGCGGTGTGTGCGTCGCGACCGAATGTGTGACCGACAAAAGCGGCAGCCGGGCAGGCAATACAGAGAGAGAGAGAGAGAGAGAGAGAGAGAGAGAGAGAGAGAGAGAGAGAGAGAGAGAGCAAGTCCATCTTACTCTCCCAGCACGTCAAGGGAGAGAGAGGGAAGGGAAACCGGTCAGTAGTGGACCAGGCACCTCGCTCTCTCTCTCTCTCTGTGTGTCTGTGTGTGTGTGTGTGTGTGTGTGTGTGTGTGTGTGTGTGTGTGTGTGTGTGTGTGTGTGTGTGTGTGTGTGTGTGTGTGTGTGTGTGTGTGTGTGTGTGTGAGTGTGTGTGTGTGTGTCTGCTTGCCGCCAAAACTAATACTGGACTCT
Source organism: Portunus trituberculatus (assembly GCF_017591435.1). Classification (NCBI taxonomy): domain Eukaryota; kingdom Metazoa; phylum Arthropoda; class Malacostraca; order Decapoda; family Portunidae; genus Portunus; species Portunus trituberculatus. The sequence goes on from NC_059270.1 coordinate 1,291,859, forward strand.
TTACAGCGCTCACTCGTATGAAATATTACACACACACACACGCACACACACACACACACACACACACACACACACACACACACACACACACACATAGAGGATTATTCACAACATCCTCTTTTCCATTATCACCTTTCCGTTCCTCTCCGTATTTTCATTCATCTCATTTTTTTCATTCACCCTTCTCTCTCTCTCTCTCTCTCTCTCTCTCTCTCTCTCTCTCTCTCTCTCTCTCTCTCTCTCTCTCTCTCTCTCTCTCTCTCTCTCTCCGTCCGTCCTTCCACCTATCCATCCATCCTCCTTGTCTTTCATCCAGTAAAACACAACAAGGTCGGCGCCATTAACACACATAATGGCGCGTTCGACCTCTCGTGTTCCGCCTTTGTGTCTTTGCGTCTCTGTCTGCTTGCGTGCTTGCCTGTCTGTCTCTTTTTGTTTCCTTGTCTGTACGTCTCTCGTTTATCGTTTACCGTTCTTTTGGGTTAATTCTTCAGTCAGCTTGTGTGTGTGTGTATGTGTGTGTGTGTGTCTGTGTGTGTGTGTGTGTGTGTGTGTGTGTGTGTGTGTGGGTGGGATGGTGTGTGAGTGTTTCTCTTCGTCTGTCTGTCTGCTGGCTCGTCGGTAATCTCTCTCTCTCTCTCTCTCTCTCTCTCTCTCTCTCTCTCTCTCTCTCTCTCTCTCTCTCTCTCTCTCTCTCTCTCTCTCTCTCTCTATGTCTCTCTCTCTCTTTCACTGGATGAGAGCGAGGGAGAGGGAGGAGGAGAGGTAGGAACAGCGCAGTACGAGGGGACGCCAGCAGACGGGAGTGTTAGGGAGGAAGGGAAACATAAAGGCCTTGCTGGTGGGAACTATTGAAAACATGAGTTCCAACGCGGCATCCAACACACACACTGGAGGGAGGAAGAGAAAGGGGCGGGAGGGTGACATTTGGCTGGGACGAGGCTGCCTATAAATGTTTCACGTGAGACTGAGGAACACTGCAGAGGGAGGGAAGTGTGTAGCGTATGCAAAGGTGAAAGGCACAACATAAATCGATGCAAAGGGGAAAAAAAACAGAGAGGAAGGGAGTACGAAGAAGAGCAAGGGGAAAGATTGTCAGGAAGAGGGAAACGTATAGCAAGGAAAGGAAGAGGGAAGAATGTAAGAGGATACGAGAGGTGAATGGGGGAAGAGGAGGCAGGGAGGCAGGGAGGCAGGGAGTGCATATTGCAATATACACCAAAAGAGGATCCGTACCTTGGGGAGAGAACAGGTATTATAGAAACAGGTGAATGGGGTGTTGAGGATTCGTGTGTATGTGTGTGTGTGTGTGTGTGTGTGTGTGTGTGTGTGTGTGTGTGTGTGTGTGTGTCTTTGTATGTGCGTGCATGCGTGTGTACCCCCAAAAAAGAAATCGCAGAAAAGTAAAGGTGACAGTAACAGCAATCTTTCCCTGATATTTGGTGAAATTTGGACGGACGTTCTGCTTCAAATTATTTACATTTTAAGCGAGTTTTGCATGAAATTTGTTACCCTTTGTTGAAAGAGAGAGAGAGAGAGAGAGAGAGAGAGAGAGAGAGAGAGAGAGAGAGAGAGAGAGAGAGAGAGAGAGAGAGAGAGAGAGAGAGAGAGAGAGAGAGAGAGAGAGAGAGAGACTGAAATGGTAGTCGAGAAGAGGTAACAGGCAGTCTCTTGGTGTGGCCGAGAGCACCTATTAACCTAATTACTTGAGCAATACAATGGTTAGCGTAACAATGTAGAAATAGATCAAGGCCTCGCCCATGTCCGTCTCTCTGCCACACACACACACACACACACACACACACACACACACAGAGAAGGGAAGTAAACCAGTCTCGCTGTTAATCTGCTGCAAGAGCTTTTGTCTCCCGCATCACAGTCTTTGCAGGGTGGCACATGCAAGCGCCAGAATGTTGAAACACTAACTCTGACTCTCTCTCTCTCTCTCTCTCTCTCTCTCTCTCTCTCTCTCTCTCTCTCTCTCTCTCTCTCTCTCTCTCTCTCCCTGTTCCATTACCAGCACGCCACCACTGCCTTCCTCCACCAACGTGACCCGTTCGTGACAAATAACACCCCAGCTGACGACGACTGACTCCTTTACTTTCGCCTATAGTTTAGACTTGGAAGTGGACAACTCTCGCTCGCTCTTCTTTGACAGTTGTTTGCCGCCAGAAAGACGTAAAACTCGCTCCATAAAATATGAAGAAAGACTTGCTCACGCTCCGGTTTTCGTGCCGAGAAAAGTTGGTATGGAGATTTTTCCTTCCGTCTTGTGAGAGAGAGAGAGAGAGAGAGAGAGAGAGAGAGAGAGAGAGAGAGAGAGAGAGAGAGAGAGTGAGAGTGAGAGTGAGTGAGTGAGTGAGTGTGTGTGTGTGTGTGTGTGTGTGTGTGTGTGTGTGTGTGTGTGTGTGTGTGTGTGTGTGTGTGTGTGTCCGAAACAGACAAATGGACAGGCAAAGACAGACAAACACAAGGTGAGAAGCAGAAACAGACGGAAAGACGGGCAGAAAACACCACACAAGCAGACAAGTGAAGAGACACACGCAGACGGGAGAGCGAATAACGAAAGGGAAAAAAAATAATTAGACAAACACAAAACAGGATGAAATGTCAGGTTCTGCTTTAACAATGGGCTGAAATTCCGCACCATTCACAGCCGTAATATGATGTGCGATTTCATATGTTAAATACCGCAATATATCAATGGAAATCATTCACTGGAATATCATGGTGAACTGTGCCGTATAATTGAGGTCTACTATTTTAGCCTGTTTGCTCTGGCCACTTGCTTCTCCTGCCTATCTACCTTCCCATCGCCAGTGCTGCTCCTCGCGGTGGTGAGGGAACACAAAGACCAATTGGGAGGAGAATAGTAGAACTGCAAGGAAAAGGTGTGATTGATGGGGGAAGCAGAGAGGCAGTTGCAGGACGGCGGAGGGAGACGGCACTGGATTTAGAGTGTGAGAGAATGTAAGGAGTCTGGAAAAATACGGGAAGGAGAAGGGGAGAGCCTCGTACGTTCCAGCAGTGAAGCAAAAAGAGGAAACAACATCTGGTGACGTGCTTCCTCCCGCACGCACGCACACACGAGGGGAGGGCTGCTGCTGCCTCCCAGCTAATCCATGACGACTCCAGAAATAGGTTTGGTAGAAAAAAAAATGAATGAAAAGTATGGAAAAGCAATTTGTCGGGTACCCGCCGGCAAAGCCGCCCATCCCGACCCAGCGGGTGTTAGCGGGGTACCACCAGGCTCTGCAGAAAGTGATACATGTAAAGTGGAACTGCCTTGTGGAGATGCATGTAGTCAAGTGTTGGCGGCTCCTGGCATCGCAGTGAACACTGTGTCGGCGTGGCTTCACCTGCATGTGAAGGGAACTTTATTTAATCATGCATGACGTTCATGTACATACCTTCCAAGATATCCTCTTCTAAGGAAAGCGACTAATTATTTCTTGGAAGGAAGAGGCAGAGCCATTAATATTTGATAGTTCTTCCACTGAAGAAAACAAAACATATTCAACAACTTTTTACAGCAGCGCATCATCAAATCATTTCTTTCATATTCCAAAGCAGGTATTTCTCGTGTCTGGCTCTCCAAACACACTGAAATGTATGTGTTGGCTTTTATCAAGTCTGGAAAGGAACTTAGTTTTAGGGCGAGCCTTAATCACACGTCAAAACAATGACGCTCGTCACTGCGGAGGGAAGGAATTACAGTTTTTCGTTTCACTAGTATCTGTATTTTCAAAGTTTTAGAGTATAATTCTAGTGACCTCGATTCTGTGTGCCAAGCGCGATTAATCTCTTACTTCAACAATACACTTTTACCAGTAATGTAAAAAGGAAGTGTGTAATCCTAAGGCAGAGCATGCACTCACTGTTTTCCTGGAGCGGGTTATCACCACTGAGCGCCGAGGCACCTGGGACCTGTGGAAGTGCACCCATTATCTATTTAATGGCTTGCCTTCTTCGAACACAGTCGTTCTTAAAAGCGAGTAGTTCGTGGGATAGCTCGTAATCTGGTTATATACGTGAGCGTTTGTGACACCTGTAGATGAGTGTAAGTGGATGAGTATGAGTGAAGGTTCACCAGAATTGGGACTGATGCGAAAAACCTGCAGGGCACAGACAGTACGTATGTCAAAGGTTAGCGACTTGAACCACACACAACAAGAACATGATAGGGAGAAATGGAGTGACATAAAGGGCCCTGCATGTCGTACTCCTCCTCTTGAAGTCGAGACAAAGGACAGGAAATGGATGTCAAGATGCATCGCACCATTTACCTGGAAATGATGGGTGAAATGTGATTGACAGGGAGATAACAAGAAAAGGAATTGAGGTGAAGGAAGCGGACTCACCTCGGAAAGAAAATACTTGAAAAGGGGACTGCAATATTACAAACTGAGGGAAACCTTAACTGCACGGAACACTCGTACAGAGATGGCAAGCACGGACACGGAGAGTAATCGGTTCCATTTCTAAGACGAAGAAAAAGAATACTCGTTGTTACAAGGACTTGGTGCATGTTTGCGTGTAAAGGTGAGTGCAGGTGAACGTTTGTGCGTGTGTGCTTGCTTACTCGTGTGCATGAAAGCGTATGACGGAGTGAGGGTGTGGTGAGGACCATTACCTGGCGACAATCCCTCGTCATGGTGAGGTAGAGAGGCAGTGATGGCCCGCCGGAGCAATTGTCTGTCCTGGCTGCCCACAAACCCAGACACCTTCACGTCCTCACGCCCTCACACCCACATACAACGGTGGGGCGACGCACAGCAAATGGTCCCTAATGTGTGCAACTCACTGCTTGTCTGGCGCTAAAATGCAACATATTGTTTATACATAATGCACATGACTTCACGCATACACAAAATCCACAGACATGTTATACAATGATTACGTTCTTTTGTTAGTGCGTATGACAGATTTGCTTAGTATGTAAGAAATATTACTATAGGTGTGTCAATTAATGTGCCTCGACTGTTACTACGTGTTAGGTATTGGTGTGTATTGCCTGTTTGTCTCTGGATTATGACCAGGAAATTGATAGAAACATGTCTTGGGAAGCAGTGTGTGGAGACTAGTGATGCCAGTGTGTGTGTTGGGCAGTGACGTGTGTGGGAGACCAGTGTGTTGGGCAGCAGTGTGTGTGTGTGTGTGTGTGTGTGTGTGTGTGTGTGTGTGTGTGTGTGTGTGTGTGTGTGTGTGTGTGTGTGTGTGTGTGTGTGTGTGTGTGTGTGTGTGTGTGTTGGGTGTGTGTGTTGAGTGTGTTGACAGGAGGTATCGAGTATTGGCAGTACGCAAAGTGAGTCGTGCCGTGGAATAACCTCGTTAACTGATAATTCAAGAAACACACTCAATCACTCACTCACTCACTCACTCACTCTCACTCACTCTTTCTAAAACAAACATTGATTTCCATGACTCTCCAGCAATTGCCCTAAAATATTAATCATATACTAGTAACATAATAAATAAGAGAAAATTACCATCACCAATATTTATCAATCAAAGGTACTACAACAAAATAGATACCTTTAAACAATCCTCTGGCATCGAGTAATGAATGAGCTCTGAATCCAAACACTACATGTCTCATGTACTCAAATCGTGACTGATTTTTCTCCTTTTTCCACGAGACAAATGAATATGACAGGATATATTTCTGTGGTATTATTCAGCAGTGCATAAACCACAACCACACGCCACTACATTCCCGGCGTCACTGGCGGCTACTGAGAGCCGAGACACAGAGGCAGCGCACGTGTTGGTACTGTACTGCTCGTGTTTCCTTCCCTAGTGGACTGAGTTCACAATGGTCTTTTTAATATGGATACAGAAACGGAAGAAGAAGAAAAAAAGAAGAAGTAAACTAAAAAGTAAAAGGAGAAGAAGAATAATATATATATATATATATATATATATATATATATATATATATATATATATATATATATATATATATATATATATATATATATATATATATATATATATATATATATATATATATATATATATATATATATATATATATATATATATATACATAATTATAAATTCACATTTGGGAACACTCTCAGTAGTCTCGGCGGAGAACAAAGAACCCGCCTTTGCTTGTCACTTTCTTGAAGATTCTTATTTCAACCTCCTCTCTGAAGTGTCACTTGTGAACGTACCCTTCAGCCCGCTCCTCCCTCGCTTCCTGGGACTTTGTCTTCCCTCCTGGAGGACCAAGTGCCTTCGCCGCCACGCACCACCACCACTGGCGGACCGGTAATACCAATGCATGCAGATCTCTCTTGCCCTCAGACATATAATTTCCAGATGGCATCGCACCTTTAAGCTTTTTTCTATCTGTTCGCCAACAAGTAGTTTTGTTAGAAAAGTTTCAACAGAAGCAAGACACGATCGGAGTCACGTCTGAGCCTTGCATGTGATGTGACGCAGCTCACACTGAAGGAGCTCAGCGCACGTCTCATGCTCCACACAAGAGACACGTGTTAGGGAAGCCGCATGCTGTATCCAGCCGCAGAAAATAAAGGAGATTGAGAAGTAGACGAACGCTGTTATTAGTATCAAAATGCATACTGTTCTTCATACACAAATACGCAACATTCGCTCTACCAACACCACCAGCATTGAGTTCACATATGTTATAATTCCAACAGCACCATGCTATATGTTAATTTGCTTGTGATTTGTGTGTAATTGGATTATTAGTAATGCGCTAATGTAGTTTTTAGAATAATGTAAACACGTGATACATTACGCTATAATCCCCAGTAATTACATCCCAGTCCTATACAATGATATGTGTGGAGTATTCCCATGAAATGTAAATGTTAAAACTCAACAGCTCTCTCTCTCTCACTCTCTCTCTCTCTCTCTCTCTCTCTCTCTCTCTCTCTCTCTCTCTCTCTCTCTCTCTCTCTCTCTCTCTCTCTCTCTCTGTGATCGGTTACATTAATTGCCAGCAGTTGTGGCAGTAATGACACAACAGCCAAGAGCAAAGCAAAGTGATTTCACGACACCCCGTACAATACATGTGTAATGGCCGGACAAACAATGCATGACGTGTCGATCACATTCCCATCACACGCACAACGACAGTTTGTACCCAGATTAACCCACAAGCACGTGACATTATCGACACCTGATGCAAATTAGTAGTGATTTCAGCACCAGCCCTGAAGGTGTGATCGCTGCTTGGACATCCACTGCAGCATGGATCAACATTGAGAGTGCAGCGATACCAACCTTGACGGGCAAATAACAGAGAGTATTGGTGAGCACTGACGCGGCAGCAGATTCATGAACGTCAGTGGCGGTGCGGAATTCCTTACTCGATCTTCCTACGAGTAAAAACACATGATTTTGTTACACGCCTGTTTCTTTAGCGCATCAGTTACTTGGGTGGAGATTATGAGTTTTCTACCCCGATGTACACTCGGATAGTAAAACAATACACGAGACCCGCCAGATTAGTTGCCTGTTTCCTGCCAGTCTGTCTTGTAAAGTGAAAGAAAAAAGTAAAAAAATCCAACACTTTTGAACTCGATACGAGGGAACTGTAGGCAAAAAGAGAGCGTGGCATCAAAGAAGACGTGCGTCGTACAGGTTAGCGTGAGGCAGCTTTTTAGTTTTAATCACGGCCTCCCAATCCCGGGTGGCGACGACAGCCCCTGACATCAAAGCTGCCGTGATCTGCGCGCTGTTAACAACTCCCTCCCTTGCCGTCCCTCCTCTCTCATCCATACTTGTCCTCCTCCACTTCTCCCTTCTTCCTTTCCATCCTATTCTTCTTTGTTCTTTTCAAAATATAGAAAATGTAAAGTTAGTTGCATAAAAAAGGAATCGAAAATTAAGTAATTGAATTTATAACAATCAAAAACTAAAATGACAAATAATGTTGTTATATGTATTAAGTTTAAGTTTTCCATATTGCGCTTCAAAAGAGAGGAGAGAAAAAGTAAAGGTAAAAATGTTCTCGACCAATATCGCAGCGAAGGCTTTCAACAAAAGTTAACAACCATTTAAAGTTGCCGGAAAAAAAATATTTCCAGTACTCCCAGTACATTACTAACTTAAAAGAGACGCATATACACATTTTCTGTAGAACCCTTGCAGCGGTACAGGAATACCTGTCCTGGAAAACAATGGCGCAATAGCAACTGGAGAAGGAAACACCAAGGCAATGGACGCATCAATCAAATTTAGTTGGAAGAAACAAAGGACGATGATTGGTGGGCGGACACAGACAGGGAACAAACTCTTTTTTGTGCTGGTCATTCAACTCACACGCATTATATATATATATATATATATATATATATATATATATATATATATATATATATATATATATATATATATATATATATATATATATATATATATATATATATATATATATATATATATATATATATATATATATATATATATATATATATATAATATCCATTGTCACAACAGATCAATAAAAGAATAATAATTTTCAAAAGAATTGTTGGTGTGTCACTACACGTCGCATATGATAACAGAGGTGGGCACTGCAGGACACTCCGACCATCAAAGCGGAGAGTGATGCGTCAAGCAGCCACTCACTCGGCCCGCGGGGGAAGCCAGACGTGTCTTCCATCCTCAGACGCATTATCCTTTATTTTCAGGCGGGAGCTTTTGAACACTTGAAAACAAGGCCCCCCCCCCCCACACACACACACACAGAGAGAGAGAGAGAGAGAGAGAGAGAGAGAGAGAGAGAGAGAGAGAGAGAGAGAGAGAGAGAGAGAGAGAGAGAGAGAGAGAGAGAGAGAGAGAGAGAGAGAGAGAGAGAGAGAGAGAGAGAGAGAGAGAGAGAGAGAGAGAGAGAGAGAGAGAGAGAGAGAGAGAGAGAGAGAGAGAGAGAGAGAGAGAGAGAGACTGAATCAATCTCCGGTGGTGCCGCCGTGTTGCTGCATAATGAGGCCAATTGGAAGTTGCCTGCGTGCCTTGACCTACATGAAACTTACGTGCAGACTCGCGAATAATGAGGAGCTCCGGCAATCACTGATATACGCATCAAACGTTTGTCTGAGTACGGATCATTACAGTGAAGTCAAAAGGAGAGGTAATGGTTCCTGCCAGAATGGATATTTACACCGCTCCAGTTGTATCTCTGTATTTTCTTTTTAAATTAAGAGTAAAGCAACTCGTAGAAATGCATTGTTTATTGACAAGAACACTGCAACAATAACACTTTGACATACTTATGGCTACGTGGGACTCCCTTGGTAGTGCTGGGTGAATGTCGGAAGGGTTTAGTAAAGAAAGATAAAACCGTCACAAGACACACGGGGTGGGTGGAGGTGTGTTGCTTCAGGTGAGACCTTGAGCCAGCCACGAATCCAGTTTTCACAGCCGCTTTGTAAGCTGAGCGCTGGGTGTTCCTTTATTCTTAAAGACTGCTCTCACAAACAACGCTAAAATATTTACCAAGAAAAGAAGCTGTCGAAACTTGATCTGCATTTCTTTGAAGGCTGACAGGAAGAGGAATCTCTCCAGCGGCCTGAGACTTAGGGTGGGCGGAATGCGTGTGTAGACAAAGCATATTCTGTAGAGCTGAATAAACAAAACTTATTTAAACTTAGTTGAATTCCGCCACAAAGGGAATAACAACTGCGGAAACGAAGGCACAAGGATTATGACGTAGAGCAACTTCATTAATGTCTACCTCGCCTCCTCCCTTCCACTCCCCTCTTCACGCACCCACTCACACCTTTACCACCATCACCACCACCATCACCACCACCACCACTGACTCGAGCAGGAACAAGAAAACGAAGAGGCCAAAACAAAGAGCCATGGAAGGATGGTCCGCCCTCCCTTTATATCACCAACTCCTTCACGATCACTACCTTTTCCCTTCCCACTCCATCACTTCTCCTTCTATCACCCTCCCTTCCCTCCTGCTCGAAGACACACTGCCTTGTTTGATCTGTCAATATTCCTCCCTCCCTTCCTTCCCTTCTTCCCTGGGCCACGATTTGTGTGTGGCCGGCGAGTAGGTAGTGGCAGGGACGGTGCGCTGATTCACGGCAGTTTTGTTTCTATGACTGTCCGCTGAGGAACCTTTCACCACCACCACCACCACCACCACTACCCACTATTTTCAACCTTAAAATGACACAAGTGCCTTACGAAATCACTGAATAATGAGACCACCCACACACACACACACACACACACACACACACACACACACACACACACACACACACAGTTACATCCATATATAACAATGAAACTGAAAAGTAGGAGAAGGCATCGTGTTGGAGGGAAGAGAAGGTGAAGGAGGAGATCGAGGAGGCGCCCCCAGATAAGGACAGGGGGCGCTGTTAGTATTCACCTCCAGATACAGAAAGATCCACAATATATCCTCTCCGAAATTGCTGTTATGATTTCTTGGTGTCCGTTAGATCTCCGTGTGTGTGTGTGTGTGTGTGTGTGTGTGTGTGTGTGTGTGTGTGTGTGTGTGTGTGTGTGTGTGTGTGTGTGTGTGTGTGTGTTTGTGTGTGTGTGTGTGTGTGTGTGTGTTTCAGTTCTACATCATATTTACTTTCTCTTTTTATTTTCTTTATTTATTTCCTGTTTTAGGTTCACTTTTACTCTCTCTCTCTCTCTCTCTCTCTCTCTCTCTCTCTCTCTCTCTCTCTCTCTCTCTCTCTCTGCTTTTCTGTGTATGTGTGTGTGTGTGTGTGTGTGTGTGTGTGTGTGTGTGTGTGTGTGTGTGTGTGTGTGTGTGTGTGTGTGTGTGTGTGTGTGTGTGTGTGTGTGTGTGTGTGTGTGTGTGTGTGTGTGTGTGTGTGTGTGTGTGTGTGTGTGTGTGTGTGTGTGTGTGTGTGTGTGTGTGTGACGCAAAAACGACACTGAAGGCAACATTACAGATGACACAGACGTGGTGACACTCTGGTCCTGAAACACTTGAATTGAAAAACATGCCACTATAATACCTCGTCTATCAAAGTTCTCATAACATATCGCACCTTAGATATCGTCCAGTGAACCTTGTTTTATTCTATCTGACGCGGAGAATTCATGGCGATATCTGGCGAGCTAAGTGGAAGCCATTCGTTATCTTCTTAGAGCGAGCGACATGTCTCTATGGAAAGAAAGACACTCTAAATACGAAATGTTAAGAGATAGAAGTTTGCTTCTTACATGTAAACTTGAGAACATTCACAGAGGCTTCCAAACTGTAAGGTGTGTAAGGTGCATAATATTTGGTAAGTAAAAAGTAACAGTTTTCAAGAGTATCGCCAGGAGATCAAATGTGCTGGGAAGGATTTCAGGTGTGGGATGTATTTACCAAAGATGCGGTAGTGTGTGCTGGTGATATGCAGCTGACTATGATGGTAGGTGTGTGTTGATAATTGACAGTTTTCGATATTGAATGAAAACTCTCTCTCTCTCTCTCTCTCTCTCTCTCTCTCTCTCTCTCTCTCTCTCTCTCTCTCTCTCTCTCTCTCTCTCTCTCTCTCTCTCTCTCTCTCTCTCTCACACACACACACACACACACACACACACACACACACACATTTTCTTATGCATGAGATATCCATTCATTGCAATATTACTGTAACAAGATTTCTTATCCTTTCCAGGTACGTCACTGCTGAAGCGATCCAAATGGCAGTGAGTGTTACTATGCTTTACAAGACGGATTTATTCTATACCAACACACACACACACACACACACACAACACACAAACACACACACACACACAGGCTTGAATTTAAGACAGGTTAAGAATAGTGTAACTAGAAACAGTAACAATTCAAAAGAAATAGACAAGAGGAAAAGAAAGAGTATTTGTATTTAGTGATTTACTGTTTTCCACTGTCTGTCCACCTCCTGTTTTCTTACCTGCATAAACACACACACACACACACACACACACACACACACACACACACACACACACACGCTAGTTGATTCATTAAGTATAATAAATTAAAAACAAGACAATTAGCGACATACTTTCACTGTGATACACTTACAAATGCAAGCTAAAAAAAGAAGCAATGCATAAATGAACAGGTAAAAAATAATGAAAATGTAATACAATGAAAATACAATGAAAAAACAACTTGGAAAAAAGCAAAAAAAAAAAAATAAATAAAATAAAATGAAATGAAGCAAAAAAAAAAAAAGAGAAGAGGAAAAGATTATGAAACCATTGAATAATTAAAAGATGATGAGAAAAATATGAAGGGAAATTTGAAAAAGAGGGAGGGAAAAAGAAAATATAGAAAAGTGCAATGTCGACGTTTCCAGAGAGACACAATTACACGTGCAGCGCAACACAAAGAAGATAAATGAACACACGCGCTAGTTATATGAATGTCGAGACCAGATATTTCTCTTTATTTACTTTACTGTTTAAACATTCCAATCCTCTCTCTCTTTCTCTCTCTCTCTCTCTCTCTCTCTCTCTCTCTCTCTCTCTCTCTCTCTCTCTCTCTCTCTCTCTCTCTCTCTCTCTCTCTCTCTCTCTCTCTCTCTCTCTCTCTCTCTCTCTCTCTCTCTCTCTCAGATTTTGCTTTCCGTTCTCCATTTCTTTGATCTCTCTCTCTCTCTCTCTCTCTCTCTCTCTCTCTCTCTCTCTCTCTCTCTCTCTCTCTCTCTCTCTCTCTCTCTCTCTCTCTCTCTCTCTCTCTCTCTCTCTCTCTCTCTCTCTCTCTCTCTCTCTCTCTCTCTCTCTCATTACGTCTCACATCAACGAGAATTTTCCCTACATTATTCCATCGTCTCTGAAATATTCCATGTCTAATTATGCATTTTTTGTCACATTTGCCTCACAATTAGCTAGTCAGCGCTAACATAACATTATTTAGGTCAGTGGGACATGCTTATTTATTTCATTTTGGCTCACATTTTGAAGTCCTTCCTGAATATAGCTAATTTAGAACAGGAAGAGTTAGATTCATGTAGATAACCAGTCAGTCAGCCAGTTAGTCAGTCAGTCAGTTAGTCTATTAGTCAATCACTCACTGCATTAGTCAATTAGTCAGCTAAGGAACTGGCAATCAAGTGGGTCTTTTTTGTTATGTTTTTATTGTCTATAGCCAGCTTCACCTCATCCATAAAAAAATTTGTCAGTCAAAGATTTAGTCAGCCAGCCAGTCAACCAGTTAATCAAGTTGTCAGTCAGTCAAGGATTTAGTCAGCCAGACAGTCAACCAGTTACTCTAGTAGTCAGTCAGGTAGTTAGTTTATCAGCCAGACAGTCAGCCAAATTATCAAGCTCTCAGTCAGTCAGGGATTAAGTCAGCCAGCCAGTCAACCAGTTAATCCAAAGTCAACCAGTTAGTCAGGTAGTTAGTCAGGTAGTTAGTTTATCAGCCAGACAGTCAACCAGTTATTCAAGTAGTCACTCAGTAAGCCATTTAGTTATTCAATCAGGCAGTCATTCAGTTAGTCAGTGTCTGAGTTGATCGTTCCATTCCAGGTCATTCATCAGTCCATTCAGTAACACACTAAGTCACTCAGAGACCCGTCATTTCGTGCAGCTAACCAGTCGACCAGTCAGCCATTACTCAGCCAGAGGGTAATTTATTCATTTACTTTTATATTTAAGCCCTTCAGTACTAAGACGAGCTTTCATATTCATTCAGCTTACTATTTAGTGATTTTATACAGCTTCAGAACCTTATGTAAGGATTAAAATAGTGAAGACTCTGGGTGTTAATCTTCTGACCTCCATAGACCCTTCCTAATGTAGATAAAATCGCCAAATCATACTTAAAACTCATGATAGGAAATGCGACCCAGCACAGAAGGGGTTAAATCAATAGAACATGCATTCAGTCAGTCAATTATGAAGACAGCGAGCCAGAGAGGACAAGGAGAGACAAGATTATAACGCATTAAGAAACCTTGAGACTGTGACAAGCAAATAATGCAAGAAAAATATTCCAAAACTGCATGACTTTCTCCCTCTCTCCCTCTCCCTCTCCCTCTCTCTCTCTCTCTCTCTCTCTTTATCCATGAGACTCACTAATTTTCCGGCACGAGCTTCGGTGTCACTAAAATTCTCAGGAGTCCAGCATTAAACAAAGGTCTGTCTGTCCTTTTTTGGGTTGGTTTTTCTTCTGGGACATAGAGCTTAACTATTATTATTTTCCATGAGACCCTCCAGCACAGAGAGAGAGAGAGAGAGAGAGAGAGAGAGAGAGAGAGAGAGAGAGAGAGAGAGAGAGAGAGAGAGAGAGAGAGAGAGAGAGAGAGAGAGAGAGAGAGAGAGAGAGAGAGAGAGAGAGAGAGAGAGAGAGAGAGAGAGAGAGAGAGAAAGAGAGAGAAAGAGAGAGAAAGGGGTATAGTTACCACAATTCATTATATTCCAGGTGATAAAAACTAGAGATGGTGATGATGATGATGGTGATGATGGTGATGATGACTAGGAAACAGGTGAGAACAAGGAAAAGGAGTAAGACAAGGATGAAAAAGTACCAACAGCAACAACAGAAGCAAAAGTGGAAGAAAACAACAAAAAAAAAGGAAACTAGACAAGAAATGAAGAATAGAAAAGATACACTTCATAGAAAACACACACACACACACACACACACACACACACACACACACACACACACACACACACACACACACACACAAAGAAAACAATAAAGAAGAACGCCCAAAAAACAAAGAAAACGGAGGCATATCTTGCCTGGAGGCGGCGGAGCGGAGGCGGGAGTTGTGTGTGGGTGGAGTTGGTGCATGCGTCCTTTCTGTGTGTGTGTGTGTGTGTGTCCCGCTGGCAGCCCCCCAATAAAGGACGTGCTTGCCCGGTCACTTTTTCCTTACACTTTATATCTCCCCTTCCAATCATCCTTTTTTCCCACTACTGCCTCTGCCAATTCAAGCAGGAAGGGAGAGGCAAGGAAGGAAGGAAGGAAGGAAGGAAAGAAGCCCCTCAGACTCTCCTTTCCTAAATCGCATATCTCAATTTATTCTCCAAAATTGCTACTCTTTTTTTTCACTCCCTGTCTGTGGCGCTTGCATTGCGGTAAGAGGCGGAAACAAACAGCCGTCACTCCTAACTCATTGCCTTCCCTCACTCTTGTGTTACCTTACCAGCGATCAGTCCCAGTGGCATTCGTGACCTCCAGCTTCTAATTCTGTCGTGACATTATTGCTACTTTCTCTCTCTCTCTCTCTCTTACTCGCCTATTTTTCTGTTATCCTACTAGTGTTGGTTATAGAAAGATCTGCTTAGTATATGTCCTCAAATTAGCTACTTGTTAGTGATATTAGGAATTGCAGTATTAGTTGTACCGTATTGGTGGTGTTGGTAGTAGTAGTAGTAGTAGTAGTAGTAGTAGAACAGGATTAGGAATAGGAGGAGGAGGAGGAGGAGGAGGAGGAGGAGGAGGAGGAGGAGGAGGAGGAGGAGGAGGAGGAGGAGGAGGAGGAGGAGGAGAAGGAGGAGGAGGAAAAGGAGGAAGAGGAGGAGGAGGAGAAGGAGAAGGAAGAAGAGAATAGCAAGCGTTTGGACTCGCAGATAGCCATGTTCCAGTTCTTCCAGTCATTGCTAAGCTAACGAAGAATGGCCAAAGAAAATCCACATGCTTCATATAAACACTCTCTTCGACGGTGGCTGAAACACAGAGCTCTGGGAGGCGGCATGAGTCTCTATAAAGGCGTCACTCAAAAAGCACGCTGTCAATTCGAGCCTGGGCGAGGATTGGAGTATCTACTGTAAGCTCCAAAAATAGAAGGGATGGCAATCTACACTCCGAACAGAAAAATAGAATTGCAGTAGAAATATTTACCTGTGCTATAGATTTCCCCCTTTTCCCCTCAAAAAAAAGGAAATCACGCCAGAAGAAGCATCAGAAGTTACAAAAAAAGCAGCAGCAGCAAAACCAGCAACAAAGTTATTGGTATAGTCTCTTACTGAACTCTCTAATGATTAAATAAACTGAATCACAAGCCAAGAAATATTATAGTCAGTTGCAGCTACAGAGTTCAGAGCGATGGTTTGATAGGTAGCACAGTACTCGCTTCCTTCCAGACGTGTGACAATACAAGGTCAATGAGCAACATAACCGATGAAAAATAGCTACATGAACAATATATGAGGGTTTGCGTGTCCAGTGTGTGTGTGTGTGTGTGTGTGTGTGTGTGTGTGTGTGTGTGTGTGTGTGTGTGTGTGTGTGTGTGTGTGTGTGTGTGTGTGTGTGTGTGTGTGTGTGTGTGTGTGTGTGTAGCCAATGTACCTCAGTCTGTTCTAAATCAATTCCATTACCTAAGGTCAAAGGAGACATTCTTATCTTTATTCTTTTCATAACTTACGTCAAGTAACAAACGCACCGAATAATGCAGCTTTTCTCTCAATACATTTTTTTTTTTCAGGAAAGGATCATTTGTTGTCATATTGGAATTCTCGTATCGGAAACCTATGTAACGCGAGCCTGCGATGTGTGTCTGCCGGCCGGCGACACAGCCTGAACTGCGCTGGGAGGCTCCCAGGCTGGCCGGGGCTCGATACTCTCGGCACAGCTTCCTTCCTTCCTTCCTTGATTAAATAAACTTGTCCTGAAAAAAATCCTCCAAAGACGGATATAAATCAAATTATTATAAATTGCTCGTATTGAAGGAGAGCTTCAAAGAAAAAGGGAATTTAATATTATACGTCAAAATATTTTTACGATATATTCCTTAGCACCTGAATGCTAAAGTCCCGTGAGCTCTATCACGAACACGACCTTTAAAGACCTATGATTAATTGCTTCATTACTCTAACCCAAGCAGGGCTAAGCACGCGTGGATAATTCGCTCCGTCTCTCCCTTCTCACTCTCCCTCCTTACCTCTCACGAATTTTATCCACGTCTTCTCATATTTATTCTCTTCCTTCGGTCCTTCATCCTTTTGTGTATTTCTCCCTCCGTTTTTTTTTTTTTCTTTTCTTCCTCTTATCCCTCCAACCTGTGTTCCTGCTGTCCATCACTCCCGTTTCAGATTCTCTCCGTCCGCCAGTCACCAAGAGCACACTTAACACTCTCTTCACTTCATTTACACCAACACTCGTATTTCTCCTCTCTACGTGAAGCATAAGCAAGTGCACGTCACTCGGCTCTCCAAACACACTTACACCTCTTGCGCCCACCCTCTGATCACCAAGCACCGCCAGAAGTCAAGGGCCGCGAGGGAAACGAACACTGAAGGCAAGAGCTTAGAGTTAGTGCAAAAGGCGTGGTTCTTTGACTCGCGTAAAGTAAATTTCTTATCTATCAGTCGAATTTAGTGAGCTGAGTGGCCGCCAGAGATAGCAGCCTTGTCTGTCCACTCCCTGCCAGCCAGCACCTCATTAGAAAGGATCCTGCTACCCAAACTGATGAATGAAGGGAGAGAGGCACGGAGAGGAGGAGGAAGGTGAAGGAACAGCCGCTCTTCCTCTCTTATCTGCATTCTAGTTCGCTTTGTTGTAAGTGTGCATTAACGTGTCTATTTGTGATTCTGTGCGATATTGTAACTTCTTTCTATGAGTTTGATATTCTACCGTTTCTTTGTGATATTTTTATAGTGTGAAGATTAACCCCTTCAATACAAGGACACATTTTCACTTTGAGTTTTGGGTGTGAATAGACAGTTTTATTTACATTAGGAAGAGTCTATGGAGCTCAGAAGATTAAAGGCCAGAGTCTTCATTATTCCAATTCCCCACATAAGTTTCTAAAGCTGTATAAAATCACTAAATAACAGAATAGATATGGAAGCACGTCATGGTACTCAAGGGGTTAAGCCTAAAAGAACCTAAATTTGTATATGTATTCTACAACGAACTGGTCATAAAGTTATCTATCAATCTAAATATTGGCTAGAGTGAGAGAGAAGATCTATTGTCATTTTCACTACGTATATCATGGCTACTACTACTACTACTACGACTACTACTACTACTGATACTATTTCTACTACTACTACTATTTCTACTACTACTACTACTACTACTGCTACTGCAACTATGGTTTTAAGTAAGATGGGTGTTGAATTAGGGCAAGGAAATGGAAGAAATAAATAAAACCCAAGAAGGTGTCAATTCTAAAATAGATGAATAAATAAATAAAAAAAAAACAGCTGAAATGGTTATCCAAAACTAGACGATAAGTATTTTGAAGCTTCTTGTTAAGCCTACACCTCCACATCTTCCTCTTACTACTACTATTACTACTACTGCTACTACTACTACTACTACTACTACTACTACTACTACTATTAATATTATTGTTTCTATTGCTACAACTGCAACAACAACAACAACAACAACTACTACTACTACTACGATTACTAATACTTTTACTATAATCACTACTACTACTACAGCTACTACAAAAAACAACAACAACAACAACTATTACTATTACTACTACAACTAATAAAACTACCACCACTACAACAACAACACCAATAACAACTACTACTACTACTACAACTACTACTACTACAACTACCTCTACTACACCCCTACCCACAAGGATACCGCTATCAACAGTTCCAAGGTACGCACTAACCTTCAAATATGAGGGGAATGAAATGCCTTTTTTTTCTGCACCTCCACACTCGCAGCCCTTCCAAACCTATCTTCACCTCTTTCACCGACCCCTAAGACCGCCAAGCCTCTCTTTTTCGTCCCCAAAAGCCCTCTCCTCCTCCTCCTCCTCCTCCTCCTCCTCCTCCTCCTTCTCCATCCTCTACTTCGCTTCAATATTAAAGGTATAAATTTCTACATCGACTAATATGGTCTATTGAATTACCTGTGTGTGTGTGAGTCAACCCTCTTGGAAAAAAAGGGACTCTCTCTCTCTCTCTCTCTCTCTCTCTCTCTCTCTCTCTCTCTCTCTCTCTCTCTCTCTCTCTCTCTCTCTCTCTCTCTCTCTCTCTCTCTCTCTCTCTCTCTCTCTCTCTCTCTCTTTACGTATTTTTCCCGCATTCGAGCCCTAACAAAAGGACAGTGCGTGCTTTCAACTTAATACATCCCACCAATCACACCTCTATTGCCTGAATCTTCCTTTGGACGAAGCAAAATACAATGCAGGAATAAACACGACATTTTCCATCTTCTTTACGAAATGGGATGAATTAATGAATGTTTCCTGGCTTGCCTATGAGAACGTGATGAATGAGGGAGAGAGAGAGAGAGAGAGAGAGAGAGAGAGAGAGAGAGAGAGAGAGAGAGAGAGAGAGAGAGAGAGAGAGAGAGAGAGAGAGAGAGAGAGAGAGAGAGAGAGAGAGAGAGAGAGAGAGAGAGAGAGAGAGAGAGAGAGAGAGAGAGAGAGAGAGAGAGAGAGAGAGAGAGAGAGAGAGAGAGAGAGAGAGAGAGAGAGAGAGAGAGAGAGAGAGAGAGAGAGAGAGAGAGAGAGAGAGATTGAACCAGAGATTAAAGATTCGTGGATGGATGCAAGGACACACACACACACACACACACACACACACACACACACACACACACACACACACACACACACACACACACACACACACACACACACATTTCCCCTCGCTGGAGTCCGCTGAAAATATTAATTCTTCCTGGTGCATTATGAGCAAAGTTTGCCGCCCCGAGTCTCGGCCTGACTGCAGACGTTCGTAATTTTAGGCCCTCTCTCCTTCCTTCCTTTCCTCCCTCCCTCCCTCCTTCCTTCAGTGCCTCCCTCATTCTCCTCCTCCCCTCTGCCCTCCCAAGTCTCTCTCTCTCTCTCTATCTTTCTCTCTTTCTTTCTCTCTCTCATTCTCTTTCATTTCTTTCCTCTCGTTTCACACATATACGATCGTTATCTCTTTCATTTCTCTTACTCTTCGCTCTCTGATGTTTGCTTTCTTCATCTCCCTGCCTCTCTCCGGCCAGATGACAGTTTTTACCTTTCTAATTATCCTCCTTCCGATAAGAACTCTGGCAAACCTGTCACTTGTGAACCTGCAGCTACACACACACACACACACACACACACACACACACACACACAGACACACACACACAGACAGAGGAAATTGTTTCGACACAGAATGCCACAAAAGGAGACAACAACGGATTTTCATCTCCTTCCCAGCCAATCATCCGTTTATGAAGACGACAACGCAGGCATTTTGTTTTTCCCTCTTTGCAAAACGAATGGCAGCAAATCATCAAAAGTAAAAGTGAGTGGGAGGGAAGACAAACACACTGGATGGATCTGGTGACGCGTGACGAGTGACGAGTGGTGAGTGATGAATCTTCCACACTAGAAAGGACGGCTGAAGAGAGTGATATTCTTCAAGGACACATAAAAAAAATATCAGGACAAATACAACCAAACAAGGCGAACCAAACACGTGTATTCTAGAGGAAAAGAAACCACGTCAACACAAAGAGCCCAAGAAGAAAAGGGGAAATCTCTTATCGCACACTCACCAGTTACGAGGCGCCTTCTTTGACAGTCACAACGACCAGCTTCGCCTCGCCATGGTCTCTCTCTCTCTCTCTCTCTCTCTCTCTCTCGCCTTGGTCTGGTTTGTGCAATCTGAAATGGCTGAAGCAATAGCAGTGTTAATATTACTAATGTTGCTTCATACAGCTGGTGAAAATTTAGTAGTAAAATTACATGAGAGGAAGAATGTATCTCTCTCTCTCTCTCTCTCTCTCTCTCTCTCTCTCTCTCTCTCTCTCTCTCTCTCTCTCTCTCTCTCTCTCTGTTTCCACTTACTTCCATTACATCCTTAGCCAAAAAGGTTGAGAAACAAGATAACGAAGTAAACCAAGAAGGAAACTAATTATTCTACTCACTGTATTGCACTTATGTCCTGCCGTGAGAGAGAGAGAGAGAGAGAGAGAGAGAGAGAGAGAGAGAGAGAGAGAGAGAGAGAGAGAGAGAGAGAGAGAGAGAGAGAGAGAGAGAGAGAGAGAGAGAGAGAGAGAGAGAGAGAGAGAGAGAGAGAGAGAGAGAGAGAGAGAGAGAGAGAGAGAGAGAGAGAGAGAGAGAGAGAGAGAGAGAGAGAGAGAGAGAGAGAGAGAGAGAGAGAGAGAGAGAGAGAGAGAGAGAGAGAGAGGAGCAAAAAATTCCTCCCTCCCTTGCCACACTCGCACACACAAATATATATATGAAATAATTCACACAAAAATAAACAATACTTTCTTTTTAGATTATTATGAAGCTTTTAATTTTGCTTCATGAAATGGGTGCAGTAATTGTAAAGCACAGCCAAGCCTCCTTCTCTCCGCGGGGACTGAGAGAAGGCACTGTAATCCTGAACTACCACCACTACCACCACCACCACCACTACTGCACCATTTAGCACCATCGCCACTATGCAGAGTGCTACCATGACACTCACCGCCGCTGTCACCATAACTATCTTAATCCCTACAACAACCATCACCACCGCTGCAACCAGTAACATTTCGCTGTTCAAATGGATTCAGGTATTGACGTGGAGTTAATTGTTGCATTTCGAAGCTTAAGACAAGTTTATCATTCAGAATTGTAAATATTTTGCGCTGTTCAGACACTTCAGCATGTGTAGAAGTTTGGTCAAGGACAGCAGGTGACGATCCGAGTGTAGGTTGGGCTTCCTCACTCGGGACAACGGTTTCCTAGTGGTTGGGTTTTGAGAAAGGAGGTACCCTAAAAAGTACCCCTTTAGCCCAGAAATTCCCGTGAAAACCCCGCATGGTGAAAAAAATAAGTAAAGAGATAGACACTGGAACGTCCTTTAAACTAGAATCGGATTGAATGTTAGTCAGTCCACAGCGTGAATGAAGGTGGACAATGATGGAGGGAGTTGCAAAACCTCTGTGTAATGCATCCCCTCGCTCAACATATTTGTGTAGCGTGAACGAAACACGATGCCTCGATGATCGACACTCTAATCCCGCTGGGAACTTCATCAGCATTCACCAAACTTTCTCTTTTCTTTTTTAGAGCAAATGCTAATTCAGTCTTTCCTCCTAGATGTCTAGTCAATTAAAGGTAAAAAAAAAATACTATGAAATTAAAATCATGACTTACTAATTCTTACATTGCAGAAAAATATTTACGATTATAATTTGTTCAGACATTACAGTGGTGGAGCATTAGGAAAGTGCATTATTGCCACACCACAGCACCAAATGTAGCCGGCCAGCATCTGATTGGCAGTGACACAAAACAACGTACAGAAAATTTACATCTAGAATACTCGTTACAGACAAGGCAGGGGAAACACAACTAACATTAACATTGCAAAAGGCAAGCATACTTAGAACCTTTTTGTATTTAACGTCTTCAGTATCATGACACGTTTCCATATTCATTCTGCTTTCTATTTTATGATTTTATACAACTTCAGAAACTCTTGTAGGGATTAAAATAGTGAAGACTGTAGCCATTAATCTTCTGACCTCCATAGACCCTTACTAATGCAAATAAAATCGTCTATATCATACCCAAACTCAAGATAAAAATGCGTCTCAGTATTGAAGGGGTTAACATCACAATATTGCCATTTACATTGATGTTTAAAATGTTTCACGCCAGTCTAAGTTGACAAATGAAGATGAATCCCATCGGCGCTGAATTGTGTATCTGGATACGTTCCCTCTCGTGGGCCTGAGAGCGTCTAGTGGTTTACATTGGAAGGCGGGGCTGGAATACACACCTCAGACTCTCCTTCCCGCACACTGTAGCTCAGCGCTGCGCCAAGAGACACTATTCCCTCTGCTTTCAAAACCTGTATGTCAGTTTGAGGCTAAAAAACAATGGCAAGTAACGCGGCAGACACAAGTGGCGGTGGTGGCTGGCCGCGATAACACTGGGAGGCTTCAATACCGCCACTAGTAGAGACAGAAATACTACACACATGCTCGAACACACAAGCTTCTGCACCACCGAGCACACACACCATCAACAGGTTCCCAAAAAAGACGTCAGAAATCGAAACTCCCCCACAAATGGCTTGGCCTTCGCGTGGGTCCCTCGAGTCGCACCAGCTGACGCGAACTTCCTGCATCCTCCCGAGTGACCTCAGATTCCCTGTTGTCCCCCACGGATCCCCCTGCCTTCCCCTGGCCAACTCCCTCCCAGAAGCTCCAGCCGGCTTTGCTTCCTCCACCCAGGATCAGAGTGAGTGAGGGAGCGTCGGTGGTGGTGGTGGTGGTAGTGAAGATAAGCTCAGCAAAAGAAAAGGGAAAGACGAAGACTGAGGGAGATATATATGAGTATGTACATATGTGTGTGTGTGTGTGTGTGTGTGTGTGTGTGTGTGTGTGTGTGTGTGTGTGTGTTGTCCCTCCAAGACTTTCTACATTCTTTTCTTGTGGTCAAACGTAAATCACACCTTGCATTCGCACATTGGGGGTTTGTATATACGTATGTCCTTAATCTAGCTCGCCATAGACAAGCCGGACGTGCTGGCCATGAGCTCCACCAGACAAAAAGGCCACCGCTCCTCCACTCACGCCACCATCCACTCCCTGCACGGTGAACAAGGTGAGCGCTAGTTGCACAGTGAAAGGAGACCAGCCCAGATTGCTTCCACCTGGTCAAGGGTCCACATGCCGAACCATTTAGCACGCGAACCACACCAGGACACACACACACACACACACACACACACACACACACACACACACACACACACACACACACACACACACACACACACACACACAGCATCTGCCACCTGGGTGTTAAAGATTAATTTCTCTACACATTGCTGCCGTATCATTCTAATGGACTTAACCCCTTCAGTACCATGCTGCGTTTCTATATTCATTCTGCTTAATATTTGGTGATTTTATACAGCTTTGGAAAATCATATGGGGATTAAAATAGTAAAGACTCTGGCCATTAATCTTTTGACCTCCATAGACCCTTCCTAATGCAAATAAAATCGTCTAATACCCTATGCCCAAAAAATCAAGGTAGAAAATGAGTCTCAGTATTGAAGGGGTTAATATGAGATCAGGCAGAGGGCAGGAGAATACAGTCCCTGAATAACACTTTATACTTTATTCAAGCTACTATATAAATCTATTCGAAAGGAATATTTGACTCTTATTTCATTCTACTTTGTGCAGAACTATCTATGATCATAAGAAACACCTGTAGAAACTCACACACACACACACACACACACACACACACACACACACACACACACACACACACACACACACACACACACACACACACACACACATACACATACACAAAACCAGCCATTCCCGCGCATTAATACATACAAACAACACAATTCTCAGTGACAGCTTGGCGGGCGAGGAAAATGTTATATCTTTATCATAATTGAAAGTTTGCGAGGGAGGAAAAGAGGCGACTGGCAAAGGATGAGGCGGGCCGAGCCTGGCTTAGGGAGAGACGGGGAAGGGTGGCGAAGGATATGTGGAGCCTTGTGGGGGGGACGTGGTAGGTTGGTGGCCAAGGGGGGGCGTGGAAGAGACGAAGGGGTTGGAGGAGACGAGACGGGAGATGGGTTCGCGCCGGAGGTAGTTCGCATCCGCCATGGAAAAGGTTTCATGGGAGGGAGGGAAGGGGGATGAGGGATGGTGGGAAAGGGAGGAGGGGTAAAAAGACCCATTACCCACTTTTTACCAACAGCTCTTATTTGTATTTCACTTTTTAGTTTTTAGTTTCGGGTTAGTCCTCTCTCTCTCTCTCTCTCTCTCTCTCTCTCTCTCTCTTTATGTGTATGTGTGTGTGTGCAAGCTATCTTTCCCATTCCCACTATCACACCACCCATTCCCAGGCACATTCCCACGTGTCTCGCCAATCAGCCTTTTGTTGACACACGTTCCCTTCACCTCATTACCACAAACTGATGACTGTCACCAGCGGCACCTCGCGGCCCAGAGCAGGTGGGGCGGTGGGAAGTGTGTGACGGCGATCACTCTCACAGTCGTATCATTTTATATTGTGTAGCATTATCTGGGTCGCGCGTCTCACCACTAACACTTTGGCACGGGTGTCTGCTGCTGTGTCCGTCAATAATGTGCGACTATTGAGGCAATGGTTTTTTTCTGTTTATTTATATAGAGGGAGCATTGGTTAAAGGCTACAAAGACTTGGAGGAAAAGGTAAAATGAATTCATACAAATTTAAGAAGAGCCTTGAACCCGCTCTATCTCTCTTCTTGAAGGAATTAAAGTCATACAGGTACAAGCAAGGGAGTTCCAGAGATCATCGGTGACAGAGGTGAAGGACTAAAATTACTAACTTGCTCCTGTATGAAATGGAAGGACAGAATAGAGGTGGAAAAAAGTAGAAAGGCTGGTTTTGGAGGAATGCGTTTTATCAAGCTAATTGTAACTTTTTAATACTTGTACATGACTGATGATATTTGACGATTTACTGCGGTGTTAGATCAAAATGTCACTAAGCAAGGGGAAAGAAGAGAGTATAATGTGTCTGGGTGTCTGGACAGTAGTAGTTCGTGATGGGCTAAGTAAGCGTTAGTTTTTGATAAAGACACATTATAAGGAACATATGGAACCAAAAGCCGAAAAATACTTTAGTTAGCGCTCTTATGATTTCTCTCTCTCTCTCTCTCTCTCTCTCTCTCTCTCTCTCTCTCTCTCTCTCTCTCTCTCTCTCTCTCTCTCTCTCTCTCTCTCTCTCTCTCTCTCTGTGTGTGTGTGTGTGTGTGTGTGTGTGTGTGTGTGTGTGTGTGTGATCAGCGCCACGTCCACCATCATTACCATCAGCTCTACAACTACTATAATCATCAACAACATCAGCATTCCCCGAGCTATTAACGCTACCACCTCCACCACCATCACCACCTCTACACCATCACTCCACCAGCAAGACCAGAAGTGGAGAAATCAACACACTGAGAGAGCAACACCCATGACAGCCTTTGAGTGGTGGTGGTGGTGGTGGTGGTGTCGTATATAGTAATAACTCGCTTTCCACAAACATTGATAATAATAACGTCAAATCCAACGTAAAATAATTGATAAAAAAATTAATCCCAATGGTAGAGCCTGGCGCCCATGACTACAATAGCGGCCATGCGGAGGATTTGCTTTCAAAATATTATGAGTGTGGAGGCAAACAGGGCAACACAGCAGCCGTCACGTTGTGTGCACGCGGGGAATTACCATAACATTGGCTGCAGTGGCTTTCATACAAGAATTACTCTCGTTTTACATATTTTTTCCATCACGCAGGTGGACAACTAGAGAGCCAGCCTCCCTTGCGTCCGTGAAGGGGAATATCGCGCTCTCCTTATGCTCGGTCCCCCTGTAGGTGCATGGGGAGGAGGGCTACTCTCCCGACGACTACGTAGTGACCCTGGCTCCCCGCTGTGCCAGGCAGTACGCTGTTTGTGGCAGAGACTCGCACTCCGCCAGGGTACAGCAGGTATGGGAGGCGTGGAGGCTCCGGTATTGTGCGCCTTCACATCACGCTAAAACATTTCCAGCGCCGCCGCCTCGCACTGCACCACCTCCCCGATCCCACCAGCCACGGGGCTCAGATTCCACTCCGGCGCAAGCTTCTTTTTTTCTCATTTTTTTCCTCGCATTTCCTGACTGGCCACGTCAGTTCCACCTTTTTGTCCTGGCTAATTATTGCCTCCGAGGTCTTCATCAATACTGCAAATTTTTCCCCGCGACGAGTGGTAATGGCAAGTTTTTATTCGCTTAGGTTCTCCCTCCCTTCCCCCATGACCGCACAACCCCTCACCTCCCATCACTCGCCTCGACATTTGTGACGCACAATGGAGAGCGAGTACTGGCAGGCGTGTGTGTGTGTGTGTGTGTGTGTGTGTGTGTGTGTGTGTGTGTGTGTGTGTGTGTGTGCTCTCCATTTTATGTAATACAGTGGAAGTGTATGAATTTACTTCGTGAATACTACCACAACTCGCTGTTCACACTGTTGCCACCACCACTGCCACCACCACCACCACAACACCAGCGGCACTACCATCAGTACCTCCACGACCAATTCCTCCCATAATCCACCACCATCACCGTCACCCACTTCACCAGAAATGCTGCCACCGCCACTATCAATACCCACATTTACTGGCAAGTTTTTCCTCTCCCTCGTGTGTGAAGCAACATTCCCGCTGTGGGCTAATAAATGTATTGGTACAGCGCTGCTTTTATATTCAGATTCTATGCCTTTAATTTCTAATGCAATTTCAGTTATTCTTGATATTCTCCCTCAAAATTAACTTTATTTTTAGGTACGCATGTTTAAGTTTCTTTTGTGTTAAGCGGTTATGCAGTTTTTTTTATTGGTAATTTAAAAACGTGTAATTTTTTCATTCTTTTGAACTGGCTGAAGGGAAAAGGTTGGATGAATGGCGACTGATACAGATTCTTCACTTAACAGTAACACCGAATTCACCCTATCAGTACCGTGTCACTTTTCATATTCCTTCTGCTTACTATGTGGTGAGTTTATACAGCTTCAGAAACTCATGTGGGGGATTAAAATAGTGAGGACTCTACCCATTAATCTTGTGACCTCCATAGACCTTTCCTAATGTCAATAAAATCGTCTAATCATACCGAAAACTCATGGTGAAAATGCATCCTAGTACTGAAGGCATTAGGGAATGACGTCAGGGTAGAGGCAACTATGGCCAGGTGTGATCAGGTGCTAATTGTCACGGTGTAATATTCCTCTGATGGCTGGGAGGGATGAAGGGGCGGCACTGAGCTGAGGGTCTGGGAAGTGACGTTATCCCTAGAATAAATACACTAATCTGATCACAGTCACGAGAGGTTTGGATGGAAGCAGTTAAAAGCAACGGCTGGTGAGCAAATCGTTGGTGGTGAACTGATTATATTGGGTAATTGCTAGCTAACTAGCCATTAGGAAGCAGCTGTTGTTGATAATCCTGGGCATAAACTCTACTTATGAGCCGAGATTGCTATGGCCACAATAATCCCACGCGCTCTCTCTGCCTTGATCTCTTTGAAGTGGTCAGTTAACCTCCCGGCGCAGAGGGATGCTTTGTGTTGGAAATACGATAAACGTGATGGATGATTAAATGTTTGTAGGTCGCTTGCTGCTCGAATGTAATCAGCTTGTGCAATTTGTGCCTGTCTTTGTGGATAATGCGTAACATGACATGAATGTACCCGGCTCCCCTTCCATCACCGACTCTCTCTCTCTCTCTCTCTCTCTCTCTCTCTCTCTCTCTCTCTCTCTCTCTCTCCCATCCCACACACACACACACACACACACACACACACACACACACACACACACACACACACACACACACACACACACACACACACACACACTGTTTGTACATAACCATGCATGCGTTTGTTCAAGCATCGATAAGGGATGATACGAACAATCTCTGGACTTGTGACATGAATGAGATGATACTGGCCGAAGTATCTCTGTGATGCACACACTCGTGTCATCCAACGTAGCCATGGGCAGAAGACACACAGTTTTCTCTACATTCCTGAATGTGCATCAAGCACTGCTTCATGTAATCTAACACACACGAATCAGAATTTGCCTTATTTTAAAAGCTTATAACGCCATTTGTTTTTAATACCAAACGCCCTGTCATAAGTAACACAGTTGTAATTATGATGGAGTATCGCTCAACAAGCATTTGTTATCCTCAAGACTGAATGTCTTTTAATTTTCTTCATTTAGTAATGCCTCAGTGGAGCTCCACCTCTTTCTATGCCGGTGCAGTGGTGGCAAGTGTGGCTTTTCTGGCGTGGTACTTTACAAGAAGAAGTCCTCAGTGACCGAGGTGGACGTGGTGCCGCCTACTCAGCCGTTCCAGCTGCCTGGCGGGATGGGTCTGCACCAGCGGGCGGTGCTGCAGCACGTGGTGCCACCAGCCGCCATCATTGTTACCTGGGAGGACGTGGCAGGTCTGGATCACCTGGTGGCCCTCATCAGACGCCAAGTGATCTATCCGATGCGCAGCACTCTGACGAAACGAGACCCCCTCACGCTGCCGCCCAAGGGCGTACTGCTGCACGGACCACCGGGTTGCGGCAAGACCATGATCGCCAAGGCCATTGCCAAAGACATCAATGCTGTCTTCATTAATTTCGACGTCTCTAGCATCAAGAACAAGTTCGTGGGAGAGACAGAGAAAATGACAGCGGCGCTGTTCTCCACAGCACACCGTTTGCAGCCGGCTGTTATTTTCGTTGATGAAATAGATGCCTTCTTGGGGACGCGCCGCGAGATGGACTTCGGTACTGAGGTCACCATGAAAGCTCAGTTCTTGACGCTGTGGGACGGACTGACCACTGACATAACCGCTCGTGTGCTGGTGCTGGGCGCCACAAACCGGCGTGAAGCCATCGACCCAGCAATCCTTCGCCGTCTGCCTGTTCAGTTTGAATTCCCGTTTCCCGACAGGAACCAGCGCCGCAAAATCCTCTCCGTCACCTTACGGCAATCTCAATTAGGGCCAGACGTAGACCTGGATATCCTGGCTGAGAAGTGTGAGGGCTTCTCTGGCTCTGACCTGTACGAGCTGTGTCGCTACGCGGCCATCACGCGGCTCGTCCGCCACGCTGAGGGGTGCTCCTGCTCCAACAGTTACTGCTCGGCGCGAGAGAATGAGTCCCTCGGCCCTCTCACCATGGAGGACTTTCTGGACGCCTTCAACAACGCCAGAGACATGGGCGAGGACAGGAATCCGCCAAGTAACCTCTACATGTAACTCTCGTGTCAACCACTGTGTACTTTGTTCCTGTCTTTACTGAGTCTTTCCACTGCAGCTTAGTTTCTTAATATTGATAAATCTGATAGTAACTACATAACAGTACCACCCTCCATGCCTCCTTACATCTCTCTCTCTCTCTCTCTCTCTCTCTCATCACACTCCATCTAGGTTCGGTGCTTACACGGATCATGTGGTCATAAACTGAATCATTTCCACGTCAACCCAAGTTTTTTTTGTTGAAGATACTGCAAAGTGTGCCTTTTACTCCATTTCCGTTTGCTGGCTTACGTCAAGAAAGTGCGTGCGTGTGTATGTGCGCGTGTGTGTGTGTGTGTGTGTGTGTGTGTGTGGCGCGTCACTGCTGAGGTAACACACTACCGCATCACCTCCTGTCTTTGTTCTAATGCAAGGTCAACACACAACATGACCAGCACACATCCATTATACACTGCTCTCACAATGGCACGTTATTTATTTATTTTTTGTGTGAATGATCATTAATAGAAAAATAAAAAAGCACACACACACAAAGGCAATGAGTAATTGACTGATTGGCTGACGCACTGATTGTTTGATTGACTAGCTTACTAATAGGCACACTGACTGGTTGGCTGGCTGACTGACTAGCTAACTGACTGACTGACCGGCTGACTGATTGGCTAACTGTGTGGCTGTGGCTGACTGACTGCGTTGCTGGGTGGCTGGCTGTCTAGCTGCCTGGCTCACTGACTGACTGGCTGAGTGACTGTGTGGCTGACTGGCTTACTGAATGACTGACTGTGTGGCAGGTTGACTGACTGGTTGGTTGACTGTGTGGTTGACAGAATGACTGTGTGGCTGAGCGGCTGATTGTGTAGCTGACTGGCTGGCTGACCGGCTGTGTTGCTGACTGACTAACTGGCTGGTTGACTGACTGACTGACTGACTGACTGGCTGACTGGATGACTGACTGACTGGCTGACGGTACGGCTGACTATGTGGCTGACTGACTGACTGGCTGGCTGATTTATTGGCTTCCTGGCTGACTAAATACCTGATTAATTGAATGATTACTCATGTATCCGACTAAACGATTTAGATAATTAGCTGACTAATCAGATTAATTCATTAGTGGACTGATTAACTGGAAGACTTCATGACTGATTTATTGATCGAAAGACTGACTGTTCTCGTTACTGAATGACTGAATAACTGTTCAACTCTGGCCCATATTCTGAAACACTTCCGCGCCTCACAGGACCTTCACTACAATAAAAGGCTCTAGTTGAAGTGACACGGGTTTTTAAGAGCGTTTCTGTCATTCTAGC
>NC_059270.1:1327859-1335359 GCF_017591435.1 Portunus trituberculatus
TATCCTTGTCAACATGGAGATCTTGAGTGGAAATGTATCGAATTAATAGACAAATCATCGTCAACACTAATACTCCCTTATAGCGTATGTAATATTGCATTTCTCAAGTATAATTCTTATAACAAAGAATCAGTGTCTGTTTCAAAGACGAAGAGGGTCACCAATGATATAAAGTGTTCACGGGGAGCCACTAACCACTGGCTTACCTCGGCAAGGACAGCGGTGACATCAGTGTTTCCAGCACAAGCTCCACTGAGGCAATAACCAGTGGTGCCCCGAGTGTTAAGCCAGAGAGCGTGCTGGTTACTGACACCCAGATGAGTCTCTCACCACACGGTTGCCCTGATCTCGAAGTCTTAACTATCCTTCAAATGAAAACCTAAAAGCTGGATGTTGAGTTCAAGTTTCCTATTAGTAAACTCCCGTCACAGGCTAAGGAGAACATTAGCTAACACTCCGCGCCGAGCAATCGCTTCCTCTACATGCGATGATTAATGATTAACAAGTCAATCTCACAATGGAGTCAATTCATCACCGGCGCCTTCCGCCTCCAGCCACTAATGATGCGTGCTGCTGCTGCAGCTGCTCCTCATACCATAACAACTTGTCTCATTATCAAGAGGGCTTCTCATCATGAGAGCTCAATGTGGT
The DNA here is from genome assembly GCF_017591435.1 of Portunus trituberculatus. NCBI lineage: Eukaryota > Metazoa > Arthropoda > Malacostraca > Decapoda > Portunidae > Portunus > Portunus trituberculatus. The sequence goes on from NC_059270.1 coordinate 1,328,511, forward strand.
CATGAAAAATACAACTCTAGGAGCACACGCCATGGCGATCTGACCTCACCGGGAAGATTAATATTGTTAAGTGAGAAAAATGTGACAGTGCGTGTTGCAAAATGACAAAATATAAATAAAAATAATGTCAATGTGGAGGAAATATTTTGAAATGAGAGCAAAAATGATGATGTCGGTAGAGATGAAATGAATGAAACTTTAATTTATGGTTTCCGAGAGGCGAGAGATAAATATTAGTGTGAAACTGGTGTCCGAGCCACGATGTGCTGTCATGTGTGCAGTGTGTTAATCTTGGCACCTTTCCCTTAGGCAAACACACACACACACACACACACACACACACACACACACACACACACACACACACACACACACACACACACACACACACACACACACATACACGAACACACACATCTGTTCTTTACCTCGTCTGCCGTTGCCCACATGGAATTTTACATGTAGCGAACAATGTCTGACTCGCAGCGCCATGCTGGCCACGGGATGACATGAGACTGATGAAAGCTGCCGGGCAATGTGTAACACGAGGGGGAGCCTGGTGGTGTGGTGTCAGGCAGTGTGACCGTCATCCCAGCAGTGTGATGGGATTCGCGGTGCAAAACATACACTGGACGCCACATCTTGACATCTGGACGCTTACCATCACGCACGTGTCTGTTGCATTAGCCGCTTCAGTACTGGGACGCATCTTTTATTACGAATTTGTGTATGATTAGACGATTTTATTTTCATTAGGAAGGGTCTTGGAAGGTCAGAAGATTAATGCACAGAGTCTTCATTATTTTCACCCCTATATAGATTTCTGAAACTGTATAAATTCGCCATATAGTAAGCGGAATAAATATAAAAGCACATCATGGTACTGAAAGGGGTTAATATGAAGGCGTCCCCAACACAGAGCTGACAAAGAAACATTACGTGGTGTTATCCTGGAAATCAGCGATATTTACGTGTTAGTTTACAGAGAAGTACAAAAACACCACTAGGTAATCATTGTCCCTCTCTTTTTGTGGACTTCTTTGATACTATTAAAATAAAATTGGTGTAGCACGATAAAGAACATTTTTGCATGATAATAAATATTGGAGTCACGCTATCCATCTTGGCGCAATCTGTTACCGCTTGACGGGACGAGACTCGCCTGTGATCCCCTTCCGTCCCTCGCTGATCCCTTCCCGTAACCTTCATTAAACACGGATCCTAAATCAGTGAGGCTTTGAGGGTGAAGCAACATAACACGTTCATGCTTCGTTCCTCGCATCCTTCAAGAGTCAATCCATCAATCCAGCGTTTTCAGTTCGTCTCCAGCACCTCCACTAAGACAAATAAATGAAACCAACTAATGTCCAATACTCGCAATATTATTGACAATTTTGCATTTTTTATTATGGATTAAACAGTTCAGCCAAGAATAGAGGTAAGAGGAAATGTAGCCAAGTGTTTTTGTCATTCTCGAGTAAATAATTAACTCCTTCAGCACCAGGACACGACTCCATATTCATTCTGCTTACTAACTGGTGATTTTATACAGCTTCAGAAACTTGTGTTGGGGATTAAAATAGTGAAGACTGTGACCATTAACCTTCTGATCTTAATAAACCACTCTTGATATCAATAAAATGGTCTAATAGTACACCAATCTAAAGGTAAAAAATGCGTCCCAGTACTGAAGAAGATAAGCAGAGAATATGTTCCTCAAAGAAGCATACTTAGCCCATGAAATACCATAACGAGGCTCTTATACACCGATCTAAATCACAGAAAGAGAGAAAAGATAAAAACCGGTTAGAAATAATAATAATAACGATAGCAATAACTAACACTAATAACAACTCACTCGAAAACACTCAAAGCTACATCGAAAAATAAACAAAAGACTGCAACTCGCCAGGCAAACGTATAATACTGAAATATAACAGCTCAGGTACGATTTTTCAACGCTTAACACGTGCACCGAGATGTCTCCAGTCAGTCAAAGGCATTGATGAAAATTCACAAGCACCTGGAAGCGTTCTGTACATTGACCTTCGTGAGACGCTAAGCTTTAATGATCACGGTCCTCTCAGATGTCGATGCGCTTCCCTCACAAGACGGGGAAAAGATAAGCAATGAGAGAGAGAGAGAGAGAGAGAGAGAGAGAGAGAGAGAGAGAGAGAGAGAGAGAGAGAGAGAGAGAGAGAGAGAGAGAGAGAGAGAGAGAGAGAGAGAGAGAGAGAGAGAGAGAGAGAGAGAGAGAGAGAGAGAGAGAGAGAGAGAGAGAGAGAGAGAGAGAGAGAGAGAGAGAGAGAGAGAGAGAGAGAGAGAGAGAGAGAGAGAGAGAGAGAGAGAGAGAGAGAGAGAGAGAGAGAGAGAGAGAGAGAGAGAGAGAGAGAGAGAGAGAGAGAGAGAGAGAGAGAGAGAGAGAGAGAGAGAGAGAGAGAGAGAGAGAGAGAGAGAGAGAGAGAGAGAGAGAGAGAGAGAGAGAGAGAGAGAGAGAGAGAGAGAGAGAGAGAGAGAGAGAGAGAGAGAGAGAGAGAGAGAGAGAGAGAGAGAGAGAGAGAGAGAGAGAGAGAGAGAGAGAGAGAGAGAGAGAGAGAGAGAGAGAGAGAGAGAGAGAGAGAGAGAGAGAGAGAGAGAGAGAGAGAGAGAGAGAGAGAGAGAGAGAGAGAGAGAGAGAGAGAGAGAGAGAGAGAGAGAGAGAGAGAGAGAGAGAGAGAGAGAGAGAGAGAGAGAGAGAGAGAGAGAGAGAGAGAGAGGTAAAATGATAAATAATTATATTGTGGAGTTACAGACACACACACACACACACACACACACACACACACACACACACACACACACACACACACACACACACACACACACACAAGAGAGACACGAGACAAAGAAAACTCCCATCTCGTTGTTAAAGCGACGGAAAAATGCAAATATAATAAATGAATAAAACTTTTCCGTAGTTGATATTATCGTTACGAGGGAAGGCGAACGAAGGGAGGGAGCGATAAAACCAATAAGGTATAAATAGACGAAGAAAGGAAGGAAGGAGGGAAGGAAGGAGGGAAGGTAGCAAGGAAGAAGGAAAAGAAGGATGGATAGAGCAAGAAAAAGAAAGGAAGGAGAGGAGGAAGGACAGTAGTTAAGGAAGAGGAAAGACAAGATACGAGAGAAGAAGGAAGGTCTTGAAAACGAGGATGCTGTAATGTTTAAGAATAGGAAGGGCTTCCAACCCGCCTTTGAAGCTGAGTCCAGGCTGGGATCGGAAGAAGAGGAGAAAGAGGAAGAGGAAGAGGAGAGAGAGGAGGGAGGAGGAGGGGGGTGAAGTAGAAGAATGAGGAGGAGAAGCTCAGAAATCAAAGAGAGGAGAAAGAGGAAGAGGAAGAGGAAGAGGAGAGAGGAGGAGGAGGAGGAGGGTGAAGTAGAAGAATGAGGAGGAGGAGAAGAAGGTCAGAAATCAAGGAGAGAAGAAAGCGGAGATAAAGGAAACAGGAAGGAAGAAAAGTAGATAGGAAGAAGGCAGAGGGACAGAAAAAGACTGAGAGAAGGACAGGAAGGAAGAACAGAGAGAAGGAGGAGGAGGAGGAGGAGGAGGAGGAGGAAAAGGCCAGAATCAAGGAGAGACGAAAGAGGAGATAAGGAAAGCAGAAAGGAAACAAAGTAGATAGGAGAGAGGCAGAGGGAAAGAGAAAGAAGAGAGAGAGAGAGAGAGAGAGAGAGAGAGAGAGAGAGAGAGAGAGAGAGAGAGAGAGAGAGAGAGAGAGAGAGAGAGAGAGAGAGAGAGAGAGAGAGAGAGAGAGAGAGAGAGAGAGAGAACAATAAAGAGAGAGAAGAGAGAGAGAGAGAGAGAGAGAGAGAGAGAGAGAGAGAGAGAGAGAGAGAGAGAGAGAGAGAGAGAGAGAGAGAGAGAGAGAGATAGACAGATCGCAGTGAATAAAAAGGAAAAAAAAGAAAGGGAGAAGAAAGAGAATAGACAGAAAGCTATGAGGTTAGGCGTCTTTAAAATGGTATATTCTCTGTGCTATGAGAGTCGGGGAGGGGAACTCTTTAAAAGCAAGAACTGGAAAAGAAAATGGTGGGCGTCTCCAAGATTTAGGCTTTGGATTTGAGGACGGAGGTTTACAATTGGAGGAAAAGTGAAGGAGAAAGATTCAGGACTCGCAAGGCTTGGAGGAGGAGGAGGAAGAGGAGAAGTAAGGGTAGGATGCTTGAGGATTGGGAAGATAAAGCAAGGAGTATAAGGGTTTTGGCTTTATAATGAAATACAGAGCCAGGGGATTGGATAGACAGCAGCGGTGAGGCGGTGACCCTAAGCACACTGCAGATTGTTGTGTCCTTTGTCCTCCTCCTCCTATTCCATGTCCTCCTCGACCTCATAATAGTGTTTCTTTTTGCCGTAAATTTTGTTGTTTCAATTGTTTCGTGTTGTTTTCATCTCCTATTTCTTTAATTCGTATTCAGAAACGCTTTACTCTCTTCCCATGACTGTTTTTTTTTTTCAAGAACACAGAAACGATTAGAAAGGTTTTCAAGTGTGCTTCTCTAGTTAATAATGTGGAATGTCTTGTTCCTCTCCCTCTAGAACCGTAAAAACATCTTCTCTCTCACCAAGACTATTTTTCAAGGCCACAGAGATGATTTGCGGGGTTTTCAAGAGTGTTTCTACAGTTAATAATGTGGAAATCTTGTCACTCTGCCTCTAGAACAATAAAAACACCTTCAAATGCTTTACTCTCTCACCATGGTTATTTTCCAAGGTCATAGAGATTACTAGCGGGCTTTTCAAGAGTATTTCTACAGTTAATAATGTAGAAATCTTGTCACTCTGCTTTTAGAACCATAAAACATCTTAAATAAATGCTTTATACTCTCACCATGACTATTTTCCACGGCCGCAGAGATGACTAGCGCGGTTTTCAGGTGTGTTTCTCCAGTTAATAATGTAGAAATCTTGTCGATCTGCCTCTGGAACCGTAAAAAAAAATTAAAATCTCACGTAAATCTAAATAAAGCCTTTCGAAATAGTGAAGGTGTTTGAGAATATGAGCCTTTATCTTCTATACCTTCTTCTTTTCCTTCTCTCACGCAGTCTATGCATCTGAATTATTATCATCATTGTTGCTGTTGTTGATAGAAATAGTAATAATCATGACAGTATTCTTTTTTTCATCTTCTTTTTCCATATTATTCCCTGTTATCCTTCTCCTCCTCCTCCTCCTCCTGCTTATCATCATCATCATCACCATCACTTTTTCTTTTTCTTCTTCTTCGTCGTCGTCATTTATTTAATCTTTGTTGTTATTAGTAGAGAAATAACCATAACCAACACCTTCACTTCATCTTACCTAACAAAACCTTCAACCTTCCCTTCCATTACTATCCCACCTTACCTCCGCTCCTTCTCTCTTCAAACCCTCCTTTTCCCTTCCCCCTCTCCTTCTCCTCCTACTCTTCCTCCACCTCACCGAATTCAAACGGAAGAGATAAGACAGGCCAGGGAGACTAAGGGAAGACTGAGGAAAGACCAGAAGACCAAGAGGAGACATAGGGGGGAGCAAAGGGAGAGCAGACCCAGACCAGTACCTCCTTGAGTCTCCCTCCGGCAGCTCTTGGGACTGAAATCACAAGTCTACGTCAGCGAAGTGGGGGAGGAAAATTCACTTGCATTGTGAGGCCGTTTGTGAAATCCCTACCTCCCTCCTTCCTTTCCTCCCGAGAGGCAGAATGTGGGGAGCACCGACATCGAGGAAGAGGAGGAGGAGGAAAAGGAGGAGAAGGAAATGAACGAGAAAGTCATGGAGGTTGGGGGAAAGGAAAGGAAAGGAGTGAGAGACGGAGGAGGCAGGGAGGAGATAAGGGGAGCAGATAAATGACTATAGATAGGGACACAGGCGAGAGATGGAAGGGGAGGGTAAGGGAAATATATTATGCACTGGATTGAGAATAAAGTGAAAGAGGAGAGGTAGTGAAACTGATGGTGGTAGAGAGAGAGAGAGAGAGAGAGAGAGAGAGAGAGAGAGAGAGAGAGAGAGAGAGAGAGAGAGAGAGAGAGAGAGAGAGAGAGAGAGAGAGAGAGAGAGAGAGAGAGAGAGAGAGAGAGAGAGAGAGAGAGAGAGAGAGCACACTATAGTCATTGTTATTGTTATCACCGTTATTGAAGTTGCTGTTACTATTTCGCTGTTATTACTGTCATTACCATTACTATCATCACTATCATTGTCATCACTGTTCACTAATTAATTATATTTCTCTAGCTTTAAGACAGTAATTAGATCAACACCACTGGCCTTTATATATCATTATGTAATGTCGTTTAAATACAAAAAGATAGATAGCTAGATAGAGAGATGGAGAGATAGAGAGAGAGAGAAGGGCAAGGAAAGAGAAGACTTAGTGAAGAAAAAACAGACGAAACAAGGAAAAGAAACACGAAAAACTCTCATTTGTCCACCCACGACTACCCTTTCTTGTGCTCATCCCTCCACTTTGTATAGAACACCTCCACCACCACCACCACCACCACCACCACCACCACTACCACCAACTACAACATTAGTGGCAGCAACAGTAGCAGCAGCAGTGATATACATAAGTAACTATATAGAACTTTTTTTTTTCCTTCTCTCTGGTGTGATGTTATTCTAGACGTGTATCTTATTACAAGTGTGTTTTTGTGTTTTTTTTATGTATCTCATGCTCGTTTTTTGTCTAATTATTGTGTTTTATTGCATCTGTGTTTGGTTTTGTTCCTTGTTACGTGCTTTTTACTTCTTGGTTATGGAAAAACTGTTCTCTTTGATATGTATAAAGCGATGAAACAACAACAACAACAACAACAACAACAACATCAACAAC
>NC_059270.1:1340359-1402859 GCF_017591435.1 Portunus trituberculatus
TCTCGGGAGCAGCATCAACACTACTCTGTCCATCTCCTAGTAGCTATTAAGACTTCGGGCGCAGTATCAACACATTTCTCTGTCCATCTCCTATTGGCTATTAAGACTACGCCGTATGTCTTCCTCCTACGTAATTACCATTTAATCACACGTGAGCTAACGCCTGCCTAATTATGCCCTGTAATTTAGTGTCTTCATTATTGCAAGGAGAAAAATGTTCAAGCAGTGACTGAGTTAGGGGTGTGCCATTACGGGGCGAGCACGAGCAATGGCTGGCGTGGGGTCATGAATGTCAGAGTGAAGTGTCTCCCTGGCTGCCTCGCACACCCCTCACGACTCGTCATTGTCCTTCACTTGGCCAAGCACTACCTTTTCTTATACGTGAAGGAAATGTATCATGTCCTTTTCTAATTAAATTCTTCGGAAAAAAAAAGAAAATAAACTTCCTCAAAGTCCTTCTATAGTGAATTCCCAACCTAACCTGACGTAATTCATCAGGTAAACATTATTTTCTGTAAAGCCTTATGGGAGGAAGGCTCAGTGCGGGTAACTCACAAAAGGGGATTGTACGTACATAATACTACGCTTGAATAACACAACTATTACTGAACCTTTTGCATTAATAACGTTTAAATCACCTGGAAGCGCTGTGAGGGCTGCAGTCTATTATAGCACACAACCACCACCACCACCACCATAACCACTACCAGTACTGCTCCAACCTTGAGGCCATGACAGGTTTTGTACCGCTAAATTTACCGCTATGTGACGCGCACTTCCCGACCTCCAGCGCCAAAACAAGAAGTCTGTAGCTTTTCATCCACACACCATACACACACACACACACACACACACACACACACACACACACACACACACACACACACACACATACACACACACAGAAACAGCCCGATGGTGGCGCCCGATGACAGTTAAATCACAATATTTTTAGAGTGCCATAATTCGATTCAATTGACCATTACCGTAACAGTTGTGTCCAAATTTGTGAGCAGCGTCATGGCGGGTGCAGGACTAATGCTAATGATTCTAAGCGGTTTGAAATATCACCTTTGTCATCAACTTCATTTGTGGGGAGAGGGGTTTGCATGATAGTAGTAGTAGTAGTAGTAGTGTTATTGGTGGTGGTAGTGGTCACGTTAAGGCTTGTGGCGGTCGCTGGGGAAGCTGGTGTAGGAGATGGTGATGGGGAGAGAACGGAGGAAGAATTTCATCACCACCGCACATGACATACGATGGCGATCTATTTTGGGTAGACTGCGTATAGAGGGAAGAAAGAAGGGAGGGTGAGGCAGGCATGCTGAGGAAGGAGGGGAGAGAAGGGTGATGAAAGCGGGAGGTTGAGGGTACTACAGATGGGTGATAGGAGACACGAGGCGAGAAAAGGTGCTGGGAAATGAAAGGGCTAGTAAGAGGAAGGGAAGGAAGGCGATGGTGAGATGTACGGAATTTAGGTCAGTGGGATGCGGGGCGGGCTGCTGGAGGGACAAAGAAGGAAGGAGGTCGCAGGGAGGAATGCCTTAGGGGGATGGAAGGGCCAGACTAAGAGGGGCCACACCAGGAGGGGCCAAACCAGGAGGGGCCACACCAGGAAAGTTATTCCCTCTGTTTACACCGCCCCCGCAATGCCTCGTCCAATCAGCGACCAGTACACCACCTGGCCGTGATAGGAGACCCTCACTTATTACATTACACTGTTTTAGCTGTTTTACTGTGTGTGTGTGTGTGTGTGTGTGTGTGTGTGTGTGTGTGTTTTATGCAGGAGGGAAACCAGCCAAGGGCCACAAAACATTAAAAAATAAAGTCCCACTTGAAATGCAGGTTCCCTCTAAGAGCAGTAAAGAATTAACCAAAGTTCAAGGACAAATGTCTTGAAACCTCCCACTTAAAAGAAGTCAAGTTGGAGGAAGACGGAAATACAGAACCAGGCAGGAGTTTCCACCAGAGTTTACCAGAGAAATGTAGGAATGAATGTGTGTGTGTGTGTGTGTGTGTGTGTGTGTGTGTGTGTGTGTGTGTGTGTGTGTGTGTGTGTGTGTGTGTGTGTGTGTGTGTGTGTGTGTGTGTGTGTGTGTGTGTGTGTGTGTTTATATTTGTAAGATATATATTATCTATGAACGATAAAACTTTGTAAGCTGTGGTCAATAAACTATCTATCTATCTATCTATCTATCTGTGTGTGTGTGTGTGTGTGTGTGTGTGTGTGTGTGTGTGTGTGTGTGTGTGTGTGTGTGTGTGTGTGTGTGTGTGTGTGTGTGTCCCTCCAGCACAGCACAACTCTAGATAACAACTAAACGAACGTCGACTTCCTGGTGTATACTGATCACGGACAAAACTCTGCTAACCGACGCTGAGTTTCCATCCATTAATCAAGCCCGGATGTCTCTCACTCAATACAGAACTCTCCACTTCGCGTCCCTTCTCGTGTGTGGTAAATAAATAAGTGCGTTAATTTATTCATAGGAAATAATGAATAGCAAGGGACGGCATTCTGTGTGTTTTGTCACTGCTCCGTCTTTCTATGGAGAATTTTCTTTTTTTTTCCGTTTTGAACCAGCGGTGTCGGGTTGGGAGGGCTACACAATTTGTCACGGTCATCAGGCAGGGCTGGGAAGGGGTCAGGAGGGCAGAGGGGCGTTGCATCAGCGGCGCCAAATCGACTCATTGTGGTAGTGGATCATGTGCGTGACGAAGCACCGGCCTGTGCGGGGTTGTCCACTGGTTATTAATGATCATTCCCCGTGTTTGCTACGTATATTTATGTTCCAGCTATTATTGGTATCAGCGATATATTACCACAAAATGCGGGTTTCTTCCTCATTCCCACTTCATATGAAAAGAGAAAAATGAAGCCATCAATCTCCTCGGCAGACCACTCTAGTCATCAGCGCCGCGCATCATCAAGTGCTCAATGTAAACAGCGTCAGTCCGAAACTTGATGTCAGCGCTTCTCTCGCCGGGGAGTGTCATCCACTGTCTTCACACCAGGATATACTGAGGAGCCGTCACCGTCACGCTTTGGAGGGGGAACCAGGACTGTGTCTAATCTCGCAATTTCGATCACTTGTTAAAAATGTCAAAGCCGAAATATAGCTCCTAAATATCCTTTGAAATGAAAAAAAATACGGCTCGGTTATTTTTTTTTTTTATGCAATAGGGAAATTAGCTAAAGGCAACAGAAAACTTTAAAAAAAAAAATTAAAATGCAGGTTCCCTAAATTCCTTGTTCCCTAAATTCTTTGCTATATTACTCTCAATACCAATCAGGCCCCATCCAAAACTGCACTCTTTCCCTGCCTGCCTGGACTCCTCATGAAGGGACGGCATGGTCAGCGTGACTCGTAACAACTCACACACGGCCATGGCAGGAAAGACAAACGAGGTATCCCCGGGGACCTGTAGAGATGTGAAAATAAAACTCTGTGGCTATGTGTATGACTAAGAAAAGTTAACACACAGCTACACGTGTCTCATTGGGCGGCGCTTGTGATTCAGTGAGCAGTGTAGAATATCATCACGTCCACAAAGCTGCCGGCCCGGAAATATCCCCACACCAAGAGGGCAGGATAATATTTTGGGTGCACGTCAGCGGGTAATACAGGCCGGAGGAGAGTCAGCAACGTCAGCACACTCCATCAACTTCCTAGCGGCGAACTTTCCCGCCCACACACGCCAGTACGCTAATGAGACGGCATTCACCTCGACGCCCGGCACTGAATACTGTTGGGACAGGCAGTGTGGGTGTAAGGTACGTGGCGGGGCGGGCATTGTGAGTGTGAGGGGCGGTGGTGAGGTGGAAGGCGGAGTGGCGTTATTGTGCCCGTTTTGGTGGTGGTGGATGTCATGTAAAGAAGTGGTATTGGTATTTTTGGTGGTGGTGGTGGTAGTGGTGATATGAATAACTACGCTAGACGACGGATAGCATTTCCATACAGAAGAAAACACACACACACACACACACACACACACACACACACACACACACACGACCAGTCACAAGCTGTAGAGATACCAAACATTATTTATATTCTTTTCATACTTCTGCTTCACCGATGAAAATGTTACAGTTTAGGCTGGGATGGCGTGTCACCTACGCATCGACGTCATCACATTGGAAGTAAAGGCGCACGGCAGGGACAAAGGACTAAGAAAAGTACCAGTGTGTGTGACGCTACTACTAATGTTCTAAAGAAAATATGGTTATGTTTAGCAAATAGATAATGGATAGAATAATTAAATAAAAAAAATTAACATTTCAAGGTGCCAAGTCCACCAAATTATATTCAAATCTGAACTGAAAGAAGGTTCCATACGGCAACTGCCAATCACTGCCTGGAGAGCTGTAGTGAAGCAGCAGTAAAGTGTGACGGTACCGAGGCTGTGACGCAATAAGGAGGAAGATTATTAACCCTTTCAATACTGGGACACTTTTTTAACATGAGTTTTGGGTGTGATTAGTTGATTTTATTGACATTAGGAAGAGCCTATGGAGGTTGGAAGATTAATGGCCACAGTGTTCTATTTTGATCTCACAACATTAGTCTCTGAAGCTGTGTAAAATCGCTAAATAGTAAGCAGAGTGAATATGGAAACTTCTCATGGTACTGAAGGGATTAAGGGAGTAATGAAGCCACAGACGATTCATCAGGCAAGTCTCTACACAAGGAAGATATATACTGAAAGAAGCAGTTTCAAGAGGATAAGTGACAATCCCCCTGTGGACATGCCATCTAAATTCCTCAGAACCTGCAAATGAAGCACGAGGAACTAACTATAAGGCAATCTGTTTTCCGCTACTTGCTAATCATATTATGGCCTGAGTTCCTTCCACGCAGAAATATTGATTGACCTCAAAACACAAATTGGCTTTGTTGTAATCATTTCTATTGTTTTTTTTAACCAATTGAGTAATATCAAACTCTCAAAATTGGTGTCTCCATTCACCCAAGAGATCTATAAAGGAGTTTTGGTATTTGAAGAAGATGAAGGCGAGTGATTCCTTACATATTATATAATTTCAAAATTAAATAAGAAAAGATGATGAAGCAATTTGTTCCCTATTGTTAAGTTACACGTTTAAATACTTTTAGTAAATAATATTAATAGATTGTGTTACTTATATGGAAGAAGCAGCTGTCAAATCGACCGAAATAGAGAGCAGAGGGAAAAATGAGGAGGAAACACAGGTAGTTTTAACTCGCTACAAAAATATGAAAAAAAAATCTAACCTAACCTAACCTAACCTAACCAAACCTAACCTAACCTAACCTAACCTAACCTAACCTAACCTAACCTTACCAAACCCAACCCAACCTAACCTAACCTAACCTAACCTAACCAAACCTAATCTAACCTAACCTAACCTTCACCTGGCCCAAACCTGGCCTAACCTGGCCTGGCCTTACCAAACCCAACCTGGCCTAACCTGGCCTGGCCTGGCCTGGCCTGGCCTGGCCTAACCTAACCTAACCTAACCTGGCCTAACCTAACCAACCTGGCCTGGCCTAACCTGGCCTAACCAAACCTAACCTAACCTAACCAAACCTAACCTAACCTAACCTAACCAAACCTAACCTTACCAAACCTAACCTAACCTAACCACTAAACCTAACCTAACCTAACCTTGCCTGGCCAAACCTAACCTAACCTAACCCAACCAAACCTAACCTAACCTAACCTAACCTAAACCTAACCAAACCTAACCTAACCTAACCTAACCTAACCTAACCTAACCTAACCAAACCTAACCTAACCTAACCAAACCTAACCTAACCAAACCTAACCTAACCAAACCTAACCTTACCAAACCTAACCTAACCTTACCTTACCAAACCTAATCTAACCTTACCAAACCTAACCAAACCTAACCTAACCTTACCAAACCTAACCTAATCAAACCAAACCTAACCTAACCTAACCTAACCTAACCTAACCTAACAAAATTTTGATGTACACCTTTTTGTAAGACAGAAATTCCCGATCCCATCTACAACTACTCACACAAAGAACGAACATCGAAGACAGAGTGGCAGAACCTACTGAAGACAACATAAAAAGAAGCTAAGGCATCTTCTCTCAAGGAATATGCTTCAAAATATCTCAGTCCACGTGTTTAGAAGTACTGTCTGTGGTGGAAATTGTAAAGAGAAACGTAACAATTTAATGTGTAATCTCGAAAAATACGTACAGCTTAATGAAGTGTTTCTCTCCTATAATCATCATCATCAGGAGGTCACGTTTCATTCTAGAAAGTAATAAAACAGACAACAGAGATGAAGGAAAATGAAAGAAAGATAGAAAGCAGAGTTAAAGTCAGAGAAACCCACGACAGAGAGAGAGAGAGAGAGAGAGAGAGAGAGAGAGAGAGAGAGAGAGAGAGAGAGAGAGAGAGAAAGAATAAATATGAGAGTTAGAGACAGGAAGAGAAAAAGAATATAGGGTGTTTGTCAGATACTACAAAGGATTCGAGCAGAGAGAGTGCAAACAAAACCTCTTGAATAAAAATAAGATGACAGCTTCAGAGGCGTTCATCACAGTGCTCAGTAAATAAAAACCGACTAAACCAGTGGTGAATGTCAAACTTTATTGAAACTGAGCCTCGATAGATCAGAAGGACGACAAATATAATACGTATCAGTCCGTGCAATGCTCAAGAATCAACACAGGCTAATATTTTGCAGTTGAAAGATTTAAACACTGAAAAATAATGTAAAAAAAAAAATTCACGTCCTCAGAATATCAAGTGTCTAGAAAATTCATCAAAACACGAGTTCTTGGTGAAGGAAAACAAGGTGAAGCAAGCCTTGAGGTGTAAGACGAAAGGATCAAGTCTTCAGATCACAAATATTTCACACCTTTGTGCACTGACACCTTGGCCGCCCCTCAAGCTCAAGTCTTTGAAGGTTTAAGATTTACCAACGCCTTCACACGCTCAGACTCAAAAAGTGTGCTGGCCATGCCTCTGCTGTCTGGAAAACATAATATACCTTGTCCTTGTACCGTGCGTGTGTGTGTGTGTGTGTGTGTGTGTGTGTAAAAGGGGGAATCTGAACAAGTGGAATAAAAGATTAACCTTTTCAGTACTGAGGCCCATTTTTACCTTGAGATTTTTGTAATTTTTTATGGAGACAGATTGCAATTCAAGATGGACATTTTTTTTTTTTGCCCTTGGAAGTTCTCCCTCTTACATGAAAAAAACAAATACAACCATTATTAAAAGAGAAATAGAGATAGACAGATAGATAGATAGATAGAGAGAGAGAGAGAGAGAGAGAGAGAGAGAGAGAGAGAGAGAGAGAGAGAGAGAGAGAGAGAGAGAGAGAGAGAGAGAGAGAGAGAGAGAGAGAGAGAGAGAGAGAGAGAGAGAGAGAGAGAGAGAGAGAGAGAGAGAGAGAGAGAGAGAGAGAGAGAGAGAGAGAGGCTTATCCCACCTGTAGGAACTTCTTAATGGCTCAGTAGTGTTGCCGCGGGCGATTACAAGGAGCGGGAAAGCAACAGCAAGTGGAGCGGAGCTGGGAAGGACTGCGAGGGTAGGACGGGGGCGAAACAGAACAAAACTCAACAAAATAGAACAAAACATTGGAAGTCTGACGAAGAAAAGTGCAGTGGTGATGTAGAAAAAGATGGATTTATGAATGGGAGCGCCTTTCGGAAAAGCTGCGGTAACTGGGACCAGCAGCGAGGGGAGGTGACGGGGAGCCGGTATGAGTGTGCGAGGAAAGAGCCAAGAATCGCCTCGGGAGGGAAGGAAGGGGAAGTGAAGAAGCATTTTCCAATCCATACCCCACATCGACCAATCCTCCCACTCTCTTTCTCACTTTCTCTCTCTCTCTCTCTCTCTCTCTCTCTCTCTCTCTCTCTCTCTCTCTCTCTCTCTCTTTCCTTTTCTGCCGAGACACAGTACTCCTCTTCTTCCTCCTCCTTCTCTTTTTCCTCACCCTCCTTCTCCTCCCTCTTCTTTCCTCTCATAAAGCCACGTCTCCTCCCTTCTCTGCCTTCTCTCTCTCTCTTTCACCTCCCACACAGCTTCAATACTCCCTCTCTTCCTCCCACGCAGCTCCGACACTCTTTCCTTTCTTCCACCTCACCAGCCTGACACTCACTTTCCTCTCACGTAACCTTTACTTTCACACACACCCTCCAGCCTCGGCATTCTTCCCTCCCAGCATGGACGTTCACTTTTCCTCCCTCGTGCCACCCAAGCCTTGACATTCTT
The DNA here is from genome assembly GCF_017591435.1 of Portunus trituberculatus. Taxonomy (NCBI): domain Eukaryota; kingdom Metazoa; phylum Arthropoda; class Malacostraca; order Decapoda; family Portunidae; genus Portunus; species Portunus trituberculatus. The sequence goes on from NC_059270.1 coordinate 1,348,596, forward strand.
CCCTCCTACTATTCTTGTACCAACGTTCACTTTTCCTGCCTCTCTCTGTATCACTCCCTCGACCCACCCAGCACCTCCAGTCGTGACGCCTCCAATACACCGCTAAGGTATCAGACTGACGGCCCTGCGCTCCACATCTTTCATATCTGCAAAGTCCATGTCGCTCCTGGTTCTGGCATGAAGGAGAGTCACAGGTTTGTCTTACGCGGATCACCTGCTGGCGACTGCACTAACTCACTGCTTGTGAGTTTCCTTCCCTCCCTCACTGATGCTGTGCCAGTGGCGGGAGTGGCGGGGATGGGGAAAGGCTCTCCCGGGAAGATAGGATTCCATTTCAAATTGAGGAAAACTATGTGGAATGTATCAGGAAAGTCTCACGTTTTTTTTTTTTCAGTCATGTCCAGTGCAAAGTGTTTTTTTTCAGAATATGTAAATAAAAGAAGTAAAGTGAAGTGTATATTCCTCGTCATTATCTATTCTGCATCTTTACTTGTTCCTGTTTTCAAGATATCTGATTGTTGCTTGAAAATAACTTTTTAGGTTGCATACAAGCCAGAATGCTACTGCGAGGTGTGTCTCCCCAGCCTGCCAACCTCATTACCAAGTCTCTTTAACTCTTTCAGTACTGAAACGCATTTTCATCATGAATTGTGGTGTGATTAGACTATTTTATATACATTAGGAAGGGTCTATGAAGGTCAGAAGACTAATGGCCAGAGTCTTCACTATTTCAACCCCCACATAAGTTTATGAAACTACATAAAATCACCAAATAGTAACCAGAATGAATATGAAAACGCGTCATGGTATTGATATGATTAAAGAAAGTATGCCCGTCACCTGCACTACCTCAATGCAAACCTCTGTGAAACATGACGAAATTACTGTTTTTATTCCTTTAAAAGTTATATAGGGTCCGAGTAACACGGTGTTGGAGCAGGGCATAAGTGCATGTGAATCTAAGACCAAACAGAGCAAACCACCAAGATGTCCCTCAGCATCAGTGCATTCTGGTGGTGAGGTTACACGAGTTAACATGTAATTACTAACTGGCGGTATTACAAGTTCACTATCGCCAGCACTAGTATGCCTACCACCATCCAGATGTGTGTGTTCCTGGACGGTAAAGCCTCGGGAACGCCGCCGCAGAGTACACTAACCTTAACATTCTGTGGAGAGCGAAATCTTCCAAGTCACCTTGCCCTATTTCAACTTTTGAGTTAAGTCTATTGAAGTTTGCATGGATAAGGCAGGGTGGAGATTTAGAGTGCAAAATTTGTCGTCCAATAGAAAAGTAGGATAGAATGTTTATTGTTTTCAGAGTCAAGCGGATTACCAAAGATTAATGGTAACTTGTGGAACAAACCAATTAAATTTACTACATGTCCTCAGAGAACGTCGACGCAGAGCCTCAGTCAGTCCGCCACAACACACGCCACACACACACACACACACACACACACACACACACACACACACACACACACACACAGACACACACCATACCACGAAGCGAAGAATGACGACCTATACTGATACAAAGAGTCACACATACCCTGAGAAGCTGTCTGGTACATTTCACCCTTGGAAAAATGTACACTAACAACAGGAGCGTTTAATCACTAAAATATGCAGCGATTCAAACAGCAACAATGAATACCTAGAAAAAGAAATAATGAAGAGATATGTGAACGTATACAGTAATAGTCAATACAATTAGAGAAAAGTGTATTTGCAGATCAACAGTGAAAAATGGTAAATCAAAGCCCAACACATCACTTGACACCAACCCTTTGCCAACGAGCTGTAACAATAAATGGCAAAGGGGAAATAAAAGGTAATATGTGAATACTGCTCGCGATGTACCGTCATGACTCTCTCTCTCTCTCTCTCTCTCTCTCTCTCTCTCTCTCTCTCTCTCTCTCTCTCTCTCTCTCTCTCTCTCTCTCTCTCTCTCTCTCTCTCTCTCTCTCTCTCTCTCTATTAACAAAAGACAATACCTGTTGCATTAAGCTCACCACCTCGGCGGCTTTATTCTACCATGTCCAAATTCACACTTGAAAATCTTAATTAAAACAGTATTCTGGCACCTTTGCGTGTGTGTGTGTGTGTGTGTGTGTGTGTGTGTGTGTGTGTGTGTGTGTGTGTGTGTGTGTGTGTGTGTGTGTGTGTGTGTGTGTGTGTGTGTGTGTGTGTGTGTGTTGCTAGCACATCCATCTTCGCAAGGCAATGGCAGCACCCTCATCGCCGCGGAGACAGCCCATCACAAGTGCATACATCCCACATCTACACACGCGTTCTTCTCCTCCACTGGTGTTGCTCCCCACCTGCCCACAGTATTGTGTGCTGGGACGGTGCAGTGGCGGGACCGACGAGCTGTTCACTGGAAACTTGCAAATAAAACCTCGGGGGATTTTGTAACGCGACACTTGACTGGCGTGACATGATTCAGGTGTGCTCCCGCCGCAGACTTTGAACCAACAGACGAATGATAGTGCTAGGATATACTATGACTTCCGGGAACTGGTCCGGTATACTGTTGGTGTAACGTGAATAGTTTACACGCGTATATGAAAATGCAATAGTTTAGTACGGGAAATGTTACGATCTCTTCAGGTAAAAAAAAAAATAAAGGTACAGACTGCTCCCTATTTAATGAAGCAGCTTTCTTTTCTATATTAAAAAAAAACTCTCTCTCTCTCTCTCTCTCTCTCTCTCTCTCTCTCTCTCTCTCTCTCTCTCTCTCTCTCTCTCTCTCTCTCCCAAAACCTATAGTGAAACGAAATTGTTCATACTGATGGCTTATAATCACACACGAACACGCACAGACACACACACACACACACACACACACACACACACACACACACACACACACACAGGCACAGGTGGGGCTGCAACACCTGCCTGCAATGTCGAGACCCTCACACTATTCCCGCAGGTTCCTCTGCCTTTCCGGCAATCAAGGTGACGAGTCTGTAACGACCCGAGAGCCGTCCATCTGTGGCTATTACTATGCGCTTACGGCCCCTTCCAACCCACGCCTTACTCCTGGAGCCTCCACATTCACTCCCTCTCCTTCCTAAGTCCCTCACTCACATGCATTGCTCACTCACACACGCAGTGAAATTATAAGCTTAGGTGGGACGAAATACATACATACACCGCACGGCAGCCGCACTCAGCACTGCTCACGGCACGAGGGAGACAGACGGCCCTGCAATTAACCAAGCTACCGAATCCAGGGCACATCCAATCAACATTCAGCGAGGAACCAATGAGAGGCACAAAATAATTCAGCAGCAAGCTAAACAAATGCGAGCCACGAGGAGACACGACCAAGCAAGCAAACCAGCGGGACAGTAATCAAAGCAGCAGACAATCAGGGAGAAAGCCATGCAAAGATGTGGGTTAAGAAAGAGAGCAAGACGGTGCAAATCACAACCAACGCTCAATCTGACAGAGAGCCAAAAGTACGAGACAATCCAACAGCAAATCGAGAAGGTACGAATCGATCAGTGAGGGAAAGCTAAGGTCACGCAGGTTATTTGCTCGTCCTCGCTGACTCACGCATGGCTAGAAAGCTGATCCTCAAATTACCTCCACTTTGAAACGGAGTCAGGGAGAGGCACAGACGCGACCAGGCAGGGGCGCCGCTCGGATGTCATTACTGTGTGTGTGTGTGTGTTTGTGTGTGTGTGTGTGTGTGTGTGTGTGTGTGTGTGTGTGTGTGTGTGTGTGTGTGTGTGTGTGTGTGTGTGTGTAAAGTCAAGCAAAAAAAATAGAAAAAAATATCAGTTACAACTATGATATGCTATAATATACTTTCATTATTGGTCCTAAAGCCAGCTACAAATGACTATGGTACACACAACAACAAAAACAACAACAACAACAACAACAACAACAACAACAACAACAACAACAACAACAACAACAACAACAACAACAACAACAACAACTACAACAACAACGACAACAACGTCACTAACAACAACAACAACAACAACAACAACAACAATAATAATAATAAAAATAACATTAATAATAATAACAATAATAATAATAACAACAACACTCCTCTCAATAAAAATGCAAATAAACCTGCAAAATTTCACGCACTACCACCACCACCACCACCACCACCACCACCGCCACCGCCACCACCACCACCACCACCACCAGTCTGTTTCACCATCAAATAAAACTTCACCGAAAAAGAATAAAACCTTTCGAAAATGGCTTGTAGTGAAACTGTATGAGACACACTTAGAAAAAAAATGACCTATATGCACTAAGTAATTGTGTGTGTGTGTGTGTGTGTGTGTGTGTGTGTGTGTGTGTGTGTGTGTGTGTGTGTGTGTGTGGGAGGGACGGAATGATCATGGTTGAGGAGATAGAAAAAAGAAAATGGTCTGAGCCTGGATAGAGAGAGAGAGAGAGAGAGAGAGAGAGAGAGAGAGAGAGAGAGAGAGAGAGAGAGAGAGAGAGAGAGAGAGAGAGAGAGAGAGAGAGAGAGAGAGAGAGAGAGAGAGAGAGAGAGAGAGAGAGAGAGAGAGAGAGAGAGAGAGAGAGAGAGAGAGAGAGAGAGAGAGAGAGAGAGAGAGAGAGAGAGAGAAATAGTTGGCCAGTTACATAAGTGAAAATCAACATAAAGCGAATGAGAGAGATTAAAAAATAGTCTTAATGCAGATGAGTTGCAAAGAGGACTGGAATGATATGAGACTTACACTTACCCTCATTTATTCTCCCATATCACTTGCGACAGCTCGGCTTTTAATGCGAAATGCAGGAATTATCATGCGCTTGAAATTTGTTAATAAGACCAAGAGCGTCCGTAACATAAAGGGTTATTCCTGCTCTCGTACAGCCTCGCGCTTAACAGTAAGGAAGGAAGCTTTGAAACATACTCATAACACTCACACGAATACACACGACTGCTAACTCCACTCCATTCGCAGACTCTAAACACATCAAGTTGCTCCTACACCGCTCCTACACGCATGAAACTTTATACCAGGTGGACTCAATTCTCTTGTCTTTCTACGCCTTATCAGACACACAATGCTACTGGAAAATGGTCCTGGGTTGAGATACTGTGTGTTGTTGTTATGGTTGTTTTTCCTTCTCCTTTTCGTTTTCTTATTTGACTTCATTTTTCGCTTGATTCACCTGCTCTTCTAATTGTTTTCTACTACTATTACTTCTACTGCTACTACTACTACTACTACTGCTGCTGCTGCTACTACTACTACTACTACTGCTGCTACTACTACTACTACTACTACTACTACTGTTGCTACTACCATTACTTTCTCCTTTTCTTCTTCTTTTCTACTATTACTACTACTATTACTACTACTACTACTACTACTACTACTACTACTACTACTACTACTACTCTACCACTACTATTATTAATACTACAACTACATCATCTTCCATAAAAAAAGGTCACTAATTTCTCATCCAACACTGCACTCCCCTTCACCGCATACGTCCTTCAGCTTATACCTCAGATCCACAACTCAGACCCCAGTCCCTCCTTTTAGCAAGGGTTTAAAGACCAACGCACATAAGAAACAAATACTTTGACTCTATTTTTATAGGAACTGATTGCATAGATGATTGACTTGGCGGGCTGGCGGAATGAAGAAGGGAATGAAGGCAGTCGAGGATGAGTTGGAAATTGCCTAAAGAAGATATGAGATATATGTGATGGTGCGTTGTATGTGTGTACGTGTGTGTGTGTAAAGAAGGGTATCCAATGTCTTTATCAGTGAGTGTCGTCAATTACTAGTGGTGATAGGGCTAAATGCATCCAGTGGGGAAGGTCATGGTGGGCTCAAGTGTCTTTGTGTGGCGCGAGATGCAAAGACAACAGTGGGGCGCACCCCTCTTGTCCATGCTGTCCATCAGAAGTGAAGGATTAAGGCAAAAGGTCAGTTTACATATGATTTGGATATTCTCTCTCTCTCTCTCTCTCTCTCTCTCTCTCTCAGCACACTCCTCCATTCAATACTATATCTTTGTTATGTACGTCGTTGCCAGTCACTGAAGAACATGCCTCTCCACTAGCATGTCCTCCTTGCCATCCAATATCAAGCTAAGTGACATTCGAACAAGGAAAAAAATGGGAGGCATCGACGAGGCGTGACACATCCTTCCCTACCTGCTTCTATATTTCCATCTTCTTAACTAGGTGTGGAGACATTTACCTCTGAATTTTGACTATTTTTTTTATTCTTTTATGGAGACTACAAACCAAGCGGGTCTTTTTTTCTAATTTTCATTTCTTTTTTTCCCTTGGTAGTTCTCTCTCTTACATAAAAAAAACATTACAGCACATAATAGGAAGGTTATGGTAATGCTTCACTATGAACGAAATTGGGGGTTATACAATGTGTGTGTCAAGATTCTGCTGACGGTGAGGAAAGGCGGAAGAGAAACACAGTATCGCGGCGCCTTGGCAAATGTTCACTAAGGCAGCCACAGCCTCGTCTGGACTCCACTCTCAGCTGAAGGTTCTGGGGATGAATGGAGCTATTTGCCTTCAGGACATGTAAGGCAGCATCCTCCACGCACCGTCTCACTGCCTTCCGCCCTTCGCCTCCCACACAGGCCCCACGCTCCCTACTTACTATAAGGGGCAGGAAATTTTATGGACAATTTTCTCGTGACAAAATTGAATGCCCAGTTTCCCTTAGTTTGGGTAACGAGTGTTTCCTCTCCCCGGGGTAAGAAGGAGAGGCATTTCCATCCTCTAGGTACAGCCGGGGGAAAGTTTGCTTCCTTAATGTTAGCCTCCGTCCTCTACGCTGGAGAGATACTGCTTTCCGCTATGCACTCAGGAAAGAGTCCGTCTCCATCCCCTTGATAGACACGTGTGGGTCGGGCTCGCTCTGCACTCAAAGAATAGCCGGCTCTCCAGTAAGGGGCAGGTTCAAGTTTCTTCTTTTCTGGCATACTCGAACATGCTTGCAAGGAATAGATTTTTTTTCCCCCTCTATTCTTGCTCGTGGTGCAGCAATAATATTTTTTCAGTATCTTTTTTCTCTGGTGCCACGATCAAAAAGCGTCACATGTGGCTTGTATTCTCACATACTTCTTTGTTTCACTTCCACTATTTCAAAAGGCTTTATTCAAGTTAATACGAGTATTTTTTAAGGTGTTTTTACTGTTCTAGAAGCGGAGACAAAATTTCTACACTATTAAATATAGAAATACCCTTGAAAACCTGGCTAGTCATCTCTTTAGTCTTAAAAAATAGTCGTGGTGAGTGTGAAGAACATTTTATAAGGTGTTCTTTTTTATTCTAGAGGCAGAGTGACAAGATTTCTATATTACTAACTTGAGGAACACTCTTGAAAGCACCGTGAATCATCTCTAAGGCCTTGAAAAACAATCATGAAAGAGAACAAGGCTTTTAAGAGTGTCTTTACGATTCTAGAGACAGAAAGACAAAATTTCTACACTATTAACTGTAGAAACACTCATAAAAACCCCACTAATCATCTCTGCGGTCTTGAAAAATAGCCATGGTGAGAGAGAACAACGTTTTTTAAGAGTATTTTTGCGATTCTTGAGGCAGAAAGACAAAATTTCTACACTATTAACTGTAAAAAGACTCATAAAAGCCCCACCAATCATCTCGGTGCCCTTGTAAAATAGTCGCGGTGAGAGAGCAAAGTGTTTCTGAATATGGGCGTCACAGTCACACCCTCACAGCCTGACTGCTGGACTAGTCTTGCTCGTTTTTGCCAGAAGGAATCCCATGAGTATCGTTCCTCCCGCCGCCTCTCTCCCTCACCATTCTTTTCGTGTCAGGATAACGTCAGAGAAAATGAAGTTAGCTCTCGTCTGTACACTTCATGAGTCACCAGGAGACATTCATCATGGGAGGAAGAACTCAACTCCTCTTGTGCTAATGTGAGGCAGACAAGGAAGGGCAATAGAGAAGAAGAAGGAGGGGAACATTAAGAAACAGGAAAAAGACCAGTGAGGGAGAGGAAGAAAAAGTCGCCAGGAGAAAGAGGAAAAGTTTGAAAAATTAAAGACACGAATAAGAGCAATGCCAAGCAGAAGGAGGAAGAGGAGGAAGACTCGCAGATGGAATACAGAAAAGGTTCTCGGATGAAGAGGAGGAGGAAGAAAAAGGGGAAAAGTATGGAGAATGGAAAGTGGCAGAAGCGAGCGAGGAGGAAACGATGGAGGGAAAAGAGACACGACGTAAGAAGAGAAGCGGGGACAAAAGAAAGATTAAAGAGAAAAAGCGGATGGAAGGAAGGGACATGCGTGAGAGGAAAAACGAAGAGGAAAAAGGGACTGGAGAGAGAGAGAAAAGAACACCAGAAGCCCTTAAGGTGACATAATTCCCTGACAGTCGTAGCGGCAGTGACAGTTACGAAGCGAGGCCAACGTCAGAATGTATCGCCAACTCTTTCCTGCATCATTATTTGTCCTGCATCGACCCTCAGGAGACGCACTGCCCGAGAGGTGAGGTGACCATCTTGACTGACAAAACTACGACATTTCTACACCTTTGAGAGCCACTGCGGAGAAAGGGATACGTACGCAAGCATTCCTCCATTTGAATCAACTCTTTCTTTGCTCCTAGAGAATACATGCACTCTAAATTAACACACATGTGGTACAAAACAACCCACCCCTCACACACACACGCACACACAAAGACAAAGGCAACTCACAAGATGACAAAGAAGAAACGAGACAAGCACCCATAATACGTGGTAATAAACACAACAATAATAACACCGACTTAACAGCTGTGATGGAGTTCAAACGATGCACTAAGAACACAGCTCCGCCCCAGGTATTCGTGCCTAATTACACTGGGAGGAGAGGGCGGGGCTGAAGCTGGGCTGGGTTGAGCTGGACGGGGTTGTGAGATACGGGACTGGGAATGAGAGGAACGGGGAGGGGTAGAGAGCTGGCTGAAGCAGTTGGAAAGGAGACATCTGCATACTCTCAGTGTTAGGAGACAAAACAATGAGACTTCAGTGCTAGGAGAGAGTGTTCTGAGTCTTAGTCCTCACAAAGTCTAATACATTTATGATTGCACTAGGACACAGTATCAGGGGATGAGCAGACCTCGCCTCACACTGCCTGGGTCCATTTCTACTAATCGTACGGTGACATGCACGAGTCTTTGTCTGGGTGTGGCTATACCGGCCCACACTCTGCCCTCTGTGTTTGCTGATGACATGGCTTCCTTCTTTCCTTTCTCCTTTCATTGCGCTCCTCAGGGAAAGTTCCTCGTGATGTTTCATGCACACCCGACACACACTCACACACACATACAGACACATACAGCTCGAGAAGACAAGGAATAACTGAAAAGCACAACCAAACCCGATCATTCCTACCAAACTTCAGATGAATAGAGAATATCCATCCCCCAACCTACTGCTCTGCTTTTATTCATTTTTAGTGAGTTTTGGAGTAAGTTTTTTTTCTTTTAATTCGTTTATGTAATTTTATTCAAATGTAACTGTAACTCTGGTGAATAAATACTTATCTATCTATCTATGAGAGCCGTTACTGTATTCAATCTTAATGCATAATTGTAAGCCCATAATATTAAATAAAAGCCTTTATTCTGTATCAATTTATTCCTAATTCAAATGTAGCTGTAACTGTGGTGAATATTTATCTATCTATCTGTCTATCTGTATATCTATATGTCTCTCCTGCAACATCCAAACATGCTTTCTAACCTAGCTGGCAAAAACTCAAGGAAATACTAACAGGTGATATTTCCAGCCATTATCAAACTCCAGGGTAACATACAAGAAATCCTGAGTAGATTCCAATAGGTGTATCATCCCCAGTAGGTTGCACTCTCCGTCCCTCCACGCCTCCAGACCACCACCACCACCTCCGGCTATGGTGTTCTGTATAGCACTTCACTTTTACACATGTCTAGCTGAAACCACATCCCTCATTCGCTTTCCTCTTCCCCCTCCTTGTCCCTCGCTAGCCCTTGTTTCTCTTGGCTCACTGTTCAATCTTTGCTGTTTATGTTTATTGTTGTATTTCCTTGTTTCCTTGTTCCAGCTTCTCACCTTTGCTACGTTCTCTCTCTCTCTCTCTCTCTCTCTCTCTCTCTCTCTCTCTCTCTCTCTCTCTCTCTCTCTCTCTCTCTCTCTCTCTCTCTACTCAGCAAACAAGGTGGCGTATTTTCGCTCACTCTTACCGCGTGTTTTTTTTTTTATATATATATATATAATAGAGACAATCAACCAAGAGCAACTATAAATATGTAAAAAAAAAAAAAAAATGCCCAGAGGTGCCAGTCCCTAAAAGTGAAAAGAAACTGAGACTTCTAGGGTGATAAAGGAGTAATCATTGTGTGGCGGAAGGCAAGCAACACGTGATTGTACCAGGAATACACATGCAGTTCCTCCTGGCAACCCTAACGTAACCTGTACAGGAAAGCACTCTCTTCCATTAATCCCTACGAGTATGTAACAAAGCCTATAATCTCACAGGGAGCTCAGCCACTTAGACTCTTTCCCTTAAGCCTTGATACAACTGACATGAAAGGTTAACGTCATAATGTTTCCGACGTCAAGAAGAAAAGGAACAAGAAACTACTCCGATTCAGAGCTCAGATACAAGTGACAGCCTCGTCCAGACTCACTTCGCACGTTGCCTTGTCTGTGCCCACCACCACACACCACCACCTCACTAAACTCTTCAATACCGAGACGCATTTTTGCCTTGATTTCTTTGGTATGATTAGGTGATTTTGTTTACATTACGAGGGGTCTATGGAGGTTAGAATATTAATGGTCAGTGTCTTTACTATTCTAATCCCAACATATGTTTCTAGAGGTGTATAGAATCAGGGAATAGTAACCAGAATGAATAGGAAAACGTGTCCTGCTACTGAATAGATTAACAACACATAAATAACCGCACATAATGCATAAAATGGCAATGTCTACTTGTATTTGATATATGATTTGCAAATTTCTTTCTCTTTACTTGACATCAGTGAGCTCAGTGAAAATAATGACAATGTTAACGCTTGATTACTGATTCTTTCTTTGCTTCTTTTCTCTCTCTCTCTCTCTCTCTCTCTCTCTCTCTCTCTCTCTCTCTCTCTCTCTCTCTCTCTCTCTCTCTCTCTCTCTCTCTCTCTCCTTCCAGTATAACCCATTATGAAGAGAAAACCATTGACCCGAATTCTGAAACTGCTCTCTCACCATCACTACTTTCCAAAGGCTCCAGTTGAAGATACTCGTGTTTTTAAGGGTATTTTTATGGTTCTGGTGATAAATTGGCAGGATTTATACTTTATCATAAGGAGAAACTGTCTTGAAAACCCGGCTAGATGTCTCTGGGGACTTGAAAAATTGTGGTAATGAAAGAGGAAGGCGTTTCTGAATATAGGCGTATGTCTTTGATCACTGACAGGTACCGTGTAATGGGGAGTCACTCAATGCTGCTTCTGGGAATAAAGGAGAAATTGAATTACCTGTAAAACTATATCCACATGTTATTAGTCTGGAGTAGTAGATAATTACTCTCTCTCTCTCTCTCTCTCTCTCTCTCTCTCTCTCTCTCTCTCTCTCTCTCTCTCTCTCTCTCTCTCTCTCTCTCTCTCTCATACATATTCCTTCTCTAACCACTCGCCATAATGCTTCGTGTCTCGCCGGAACCTACACCGCCAGAACAGACCAGACCACGCCCACCACTGCTCCGCCTCTCCATTTCACGCGGTAATGGCAGAGGTAAAACCCAAGACGGACAGCAAAAAGCCTTCCCGCCACCTGCCAATAGCGAGTATTTCCCTTAGAGTGTTATCTTTCTTTTTTTTTTTGCCCTACGCCATCTCAGGGACCGCTGGACACAGGGAAGGCGATGATGAATGCTTGTAATCAAACTCTGACTCTTTCTTCACTTAGTTTTTTGCTTTGTAGGGAACGAAGGATGAGAGGTCATTTGTTTTATGCCACATTAATCAAAGAAGCTCCAGCGTCCTTAAAGTGAAATCTGTTCCGAAAATCATGCTATTCTTTCGAGTCATAAGATACATATGCCACACAACAAACTGTCTCTTTTTCACTTAGTTTTTGCTTTAAAGGGAACGAAGGATGAGAGGTCATTTGTTTTTATGCCACATTAATCAAAGAAGCTGCGCCGCCCTTAAGTGAAATCTGTTCCGAAAATCATGCTATTGTTTGAAGTCATAAGATTTTTTTTAATGTTACATCCTATACCGCCTGTGGGTTCACTTGAAGAGTATTGGAAGCGCGGTCCAGCTTCCACTTATTAGCGGCGCAGGCAATTTTATTCATAGTGGTACTCATATTAGCGCCCATATCACCACCCAAGCGCATATTTGGTGTACGACAATTACACCTCCACCTAGAACTTGGGTACCATGGTGACATGTAGGTAACTTTAAACCACTCGACAAATGACAAAGTTTCAAGGCGGCACATGGTGGGATTCGAACCTACGCCACCGCTACTCCCCCTCTCTCTCTCTCTCTCTCTCTCTCTCTCTCTGTTATGAAGACACCTCAACATATTTCCTCATAATACTTAATGCACTAACTTTTCTCTCTCTTTCCTCCGCCAGGTGAGTGGAGAAAGTGAACGGGTTTGCAAGTAAGCTGGAGACGCAAGAGGGAGCGGAGGGCGGAGAGAGAAAGGAAGGTAAGTTTGTATCCATGTTAAGCGTCTGATGAAATGCACCGAGGTGAATGTGTCTTAGTGAGAAGGACATTAGAATACGGTAAGTAATTATTAAGCCTCGTTTCCCTGCCGTCTGGGAACTGCTCTTTGTGTCACCCAGAGAGAGAGAGAGAGAGAGAGAGAGAGAGAGAGAGAGAATTCCTTTCCTCACCTACCCATTTCGCAATTCCTCCTCCTCTCCCTCCTCCTCCTCCTCTTCCTCCACCTCTCCTTCTCCACCTCTTCCCCCTCCTCGTCTCCTTTACATACATATATCAATAACACTCGAATGATGAATAAAACTTTCGAGATAAGGTGGCGATGTGATGCAGTTGGGAGTTGTATCTATGAATTACGTCTTCCAGGGACCGGTGGGCGTGTGAGGACAATAACACGCAGTATATAAGAGAACACAGTGAAAATTTCCTTATCAGTAGAGAAGATAGCGTGGAAGTGTAGAGAGAGAGAGAGAGAGAGAGAGAGAGAGAGAGAGAGAGAGAGAATGTTGAGAGCAGGAAGAAGGTATTGTCTAGGAAAGGATGGAGGAGGCAAAGGGCGTGACTTAGAAGAGGAGGAGGAGGAGGAGGAGGAGGAGGAGGAGGAGTAGGAGAGAAGGGCTCCCAAGACTCTCCATCAAGGCGAGTTTGGAATTCCAGTTTCAGTGAAGCGCTACCACACCAAGTCCCTGAAGTTTTGCAGGTTGAAGAGCTCCTCCGCCCATCTCTCTCTCTCTCTCTCTCTCTCTCTCTCTCTCTCTCTCTCTCTCTCTCTCTCTCTCTCTCTCTCTCTCGTGCAATCACCCAAATATTTCCCAAACAATGCATCTGCTCACAATTCACAGTTCACTTCCTTGTTCACCTTTTAATTTTTTTCTTCCTTATCCTCTTTATTTTTCTCTTTTTTTTGTAGGTTTTCTCTCTTTATTCTTTGTCTTTTATAAACGTTCCTGCCTTTTTTTTCATATTTCTTCATCTTCTCCTTTTCCTATTTATCGTTACTTAATATTTTCCTGTTTCCTCTCTCCTCTTTCTATCTTCGTTATGTCTCAATTCTCTTCGTAGTAACAGTGTAACGTGTCGACTTCCACAAAAAAGTAACTCAAATATAAATGAGGGAAGGTTGAATAGAAAACTGAAATGAAAAGAGATGAGGACAGACAGGCAGACAGACAGACAGAGAGACAGAGAGAGGCAGATAAAGTAAAGGGTAATTCACTGAGTAAGTAAAGTAAAAGATAAGATAAAGTAAATAAACAAGAATAAATCAGGAAAATAAAGAAGGTTTGATAGAAAATTAAAAAAAGGAAAAAGAGGAGATGAAGACAGACAGACTGACAGACAGACAAACTGAAAATAAGACAAAGATCTACTAATATCAGTTTATCAGTAACCTTTCACGTAGCCAATAAATCACTCTATCGTTGAATATATTACCAATGCACTGCGCTTTGTACAATTTATAAAGATATACATGACCTTGATTTCTCATTTTGTCTCTTAACCATCTCTGCTTTTGTCGTCGGCACCAAGGACGGGGTCAATGCCGCCCTTTGAAGCTAATGCCGATATTCATAAACCCTTTGCTCTCTCACCACGACAATTTTCCAAGGCCACAGAGACAACTAGGCGGGTTTTCAAGAGAGATCTTACTAATGATATACAGAAATCTTGCCAATCCATCACCAGAACCGTAAAAATACTCTTAAAACATCACTACCTTAACTAGAACCTTTGGAAAATAGTGATGGTAAGACAGCAAAGGATTTCAGAACAAGGGCCTGTGAGCGATCTGGGACTTGACAATAAAGGCTTCTCGACTTACTTACAATGTGAAATACAAAGACAAAAACCCACATCTTGGTAGCACACACACACACATGCACACAGACACACACACACACACACACACACACACACACACACACACACACACACACACACAGTAAGTCATCAAGCCACTCAAAGAAACTGGAAATAATCAAGGGCAGTAATGAGCAGGGTAATTAAGGCGACATGAGGTGATCTGCATAACAATCAGGTCCTCAGTGCACTCAGACTCACCGCCTTACCGCGACCTCTGTCTGGGAGGGAAGAAAGGATAAAGCCTGGCTATGCACCACACGTCTCCCTAACAGAAAGAGTCTGCAGAGAAGTTGTATTTGTTCTGATTCCAAATGTCTGTGTATTTTTATCAATCTCCAAGTCTCTCTCTCTCTCTCTCTCTCTCTCTCTCTCTCTCTCTCTCTCTCTCTCTCTCTCTCTCTCTCTCTCTCTCTCTCTCTCTCTCTCTCTCTCTCTCTCTCTCTCTCTCTCTCTCTCTCTCTCTCTCTCTCTCTCTCTCTCTCTCTCTCTCTCTCTCTCTCTCTCTCTCTCTCTCTCTCTCTCTGCACTGTAGTGTCAGTCAGTGAGCAGCTGTGAGCAGGTCGCTTTATTTCATTCCACGAAAGGAGTGACACGTGATCAAAAGTGAATACCACCTGTGTTGCTACTGGAAAAAAGACTTCCCACTACCGCCATCACCACCACCACCACCACCACATGCGCCATCCCCGATAAAGGCTCAGTGAGTGCTGTGTCGAGGGTAAGAGGAAAAAATTAATGCACTGCAGAGGAACTTAATTCTTTTTCATTGCATGCACCGCTACTACATGTACACCCCCACTCAATATCATGAAACGAAGTAATTTTGAACATATTTGCATTAACGAAAGCATTGAGTATTAAAATTTTTCAGGCAGATTGTTCACTTTAGTTGCCGGCACTAAGGCTCGTTCATTGAGACGTGCGGAGCAGTTTGGTCATGACTGTGTTGCCTTCCGGAGCGTGACCACGTGCAAGGTGTGACCGTCATCGCCAGGCAGATTTAGGTACTTAGTCCCTCGCTATTTCTTCAGACATCGACATCACTCCTCCAGCTCCAACATGTGCCATCAAGGTGTTTTGTTACTCTGTGAGGTTTACTGTCTGACACACTGATTGGCCAGATGGTTCACTGACTGACTGTCTCTCTCACTCACTCAGTACCAAGCAATGCACGTATCATAGGACGCACATCACAAAATTCTTGACAAAGGGTACTGAAAGATCACATGAATTATAACGACACATTATGAAGATAACATCAAAAATATCTCTATTGCTTGTAAAATCTAGCAAAAGAATGAAAATTATAAAAGATAGTAGGTAGTACAGTTGACAGGGAAGGTCAACCCTCTCCAGGAGGAGAAGCATGAAGTCAAAGGCGTTTCCTGATCCCATCTCACCACACTCAGCACTTGAACACGACGCCAGCAGGGGGACCGAGGAGCGGCGGGGCCTCGACGTGACGGCAAACACGAGGTCACCAAGGCAAGAAAATCAAAACTTATTATGTCTGAGTCTGTAATGCAGAACACCCGATGGAGACTTTAGAGAAGCAAATTGTGAGTTTCCGAGGTTATCCAAACACTGAATAGACAGATAGTCGTTAAACTTTCAGTGTACAAGAAATATATTTCTCCCCCCACCTCTCTCTCTCTCTCTCTCTCTCTCTCTCTCTCTCTCTATCTGTCTGTCTCTCTGTCATGTAAGAACGCTTGGGTCAAAGAGCGGCTGAGTCAGGCGCTCCGGGCACTGAAGGTTTCGTGACGAAGGGGACGACTCAGCGCTGCTCGGCGCCTCCAGGTCACTCCACTCCGCCCCCTCACTCACTCAGACAAAGACAATAAACGCAGACACACGAGCATTCAGCCAGCATCAAAGCACTGTCACAGGCGGCCACTATCCACTCGCTCTCCATTAGGACTTACACACATTAAATGCAAATTAAATATGTATATACGTGTAAAATACCAATATGAAGTTTATTGAGGCTAAGTGCTTGGTCACCAGAGCTACAGGAGTGGGAGGGCGGCGGCTCACTCATCCTGCCTTCCCGATTCACCACCTTTTGTGTTTCAGTTTTTTAGAAAGCGATACAATTGTTGATGTGCTGTTGTCATGTTTACATTGACAAATTTGAAGTAATCATTTTATCATGCAATGCCGTTTCTGCCTGAGTTTTTCGTTACTCTCTCTCTCTCTCTCTCTCTCTCTCTCTCTCTCTCTCTCTCTCTCTCTCTCTCTCTCTCTCTCTCTCTCTCTCTCTCTCTCTCTCTCTCTCTCTCTCTCTATCTATCTATCTATCTATCTATCTATCTATCTATCTATCTATCTATCTACATACCTACCTATCTATCTATACACACACACACACACACACACACACACACACACACACACACACACACACACACACACACACACACACACACACACACACACACACACACACACACACACATCTTTTCATAACCAAGTTTTTTTATGGAAAGAGTAGCAATTTCATGGCCTCACATACCATCATAGCATGAAGAAAAATGTTATTAGTTGGTGAGAGGCTTAATTTTCTCCGCGTCTGTAAAATAAAGAAGAAGAAAAAGGCCACTCTATGAAATACTGCAGCTGTGAGAGTGACCACGCAATGAGGGAAGGAGTGTAATATCATGCAAGGCTCTTTGAAAATACGTGGTCCTCTTCCCTTGATGTTTGAGATTTTTCCTTTGACTTCCAATACATATATTTCTTTTCCAGAGGGAAGATGAGACAGTTTCATGCATGCCATCATAACCTGTCGACGGTGTGGCGGAGGTGTTGATGGGATACTGTTACGTGAAAAGAAAGGGTGGAAGGGAAAAAATACAGAAAAACCGGTGAAATAGTGGAGTAAAGGATTATGTTAACAGATAGTGGTAGATGTGTGGAAGGCTGTCTTACTTAATATACATTGGTACACAGAGGGATGGATAGATAGATATATGGATAGATAGATAATAGATAGTTAGATGTATTGGTTGATAGATTAATAGATAGATAGATACATAAATAGATATATAGCTACATAATGACATGAATAGTTTTTAGATAGACAGATAGATATATTTAGTTACGTAGATAGATAGATAGATAGATAGATAGATAGATGGATAGATAAATAGATGGAAAGATAATAGATAGAAAGGTAGACAAAGAGAGAAAGAGAGAGACCGATAGAGAGACAGTTATTCATTGATCACCAGACTTATTCAACATCAACTTTTAAACCAAAGGAAGGATGTGTAATTATGAATACAAATAAATATGTAAAAAAAAAAAAATAAATAAATAAATAAATAAATAAAACCATTAAATAAATATAAATCAATATCTCGTTAGAAATAGCAAGAAATAAAGATAAAAGAAGAAAAGAAAAAGAAAGGAAGGAAATAAGTGTATACAAGAACCACATCAAACTCAGAGAACACACTAAAAAATCACCTTTTTAGTATCTTTCCCAGTAATTTATTTCTCACCGAGCAGATCTGTCGGTAAGACGCATTGTAGTGGCAGAGATGTGGCGTGCGGCGATAAGCAGTTGTGTGTCTCCCAGGCAACCAAAATTTCCAGGGAGTAGACACACAGGACAAGAGAGGAGCCCTTGACCCTTCTTCTCTACAGTGTCCAACTCGTCAACTCAACTTGTTACCCAGACGCCGTGCTTATGACAGCCTTCCACTGAGGAGTATAAGCAATTGTGTGTGCTTCCCCGGTAACCAAACTTTTCAGATAGTAGACACACAGTCCAAGAGAGGATTCCTTCACTCTTCTGCTCTACAGTGTCCAGGTGCAAAGCTCCGAATTTCAAAAAGTTGGAAGAAAAAAGGGAAGAAGGAAAGAAAAGGGAAGGGAGAAGGTAATTGGGCAGTACAACATTCAGAAAGAGTAATAAGATGGACGAAAGACGAATGGAGAATATTTGCTGTGTCCAAGTGCAGCGTCAGAGTAGGGCGACGGGAACGCTCAACTCAACTAGTTAACCCAGACGCCACACGCTCAGGCCAGCCCTTCACTGAGGAGTCTCATTTGACCGTCGTGGCCTTTGGTATGAATGTGTCTGGTAAACACTCGCGCGTCTCGCCTCATCTAACGCACACCTGAATCATCAGCAGCGATTATTTATCTACTAAAATTCATTCCATAGGAGAAAATATCTAATCGTCAGTCCTTGCTCAGCTTCCTCACATTGTTGCACGGGAGAGAGGAAGGGAGAGAGAGGGAGAGGAGAGGAGAGGGAGAGGGAGAGGGACAGGAGAGGGGCGGGGAGGAGAGAGGAGGGCAGGTATTCACCTCTCAGTGAGGCTAATGGAAATCAATATTGGTGTGCAAAGTGACAGAGGACATTCTAGGAAGTGCGCCATTGTGATGCCGGTCAACAGAGCAGCTTTTATATCCTTTTGTGGCGACGTAAAGAAGAAAAAAAGAAAAGTACCTTCCTTTACGCGATTCCCTTTCAGAGTCCAGCGGTGGAAACGTGGACAATAATATATTCATATACGTGTAAACTCAGGAAAGACCGCACGCATTTAGTACCTCTAACATTAATATAGAGGACAAAATGACTCTTGTGCGGCGAAGTGTGGCAGTGAGTGGGCAGTGAGTGTGTAGTGACTGGTGCTGCGGCGGGAGGGTGTGTGGGGATGTGGCGAGTCGTCCCCAGCCACTGGTTGAACGATTTACTCCTTGTGGCAGCGAATGATTTCCATGGTATAAAACAAGCTTGGTTGTTGTTGGGTCGTGTCTTGTTCAAAGGCCTCTCTCAGAAAATGTGAGGGTAGAGGAGATCACAGGAGTGGTGCAGAAAGATGTGAAAATTTTTACATGTTGTTTGTAAGTATGCCATCCGTGGTACAAAGAATAGTGCACCACCTGGCTCTGCTTCGAACCTAGTCTGGGGCAGTCAGCACAGAGCTCAGGCAGCTGTGTATCTTTCCTTCTGTTTGTTGCATGCACGGGTACAATGTGAGGATAATTTGTGAGGGTAAACTGTAGGAACCAGGATGTTGCAGCAGTCTTGTGCCCTGAGACAAGGGTATCATGCACCACAGATTCAAAAGACAATGAGACAGAGATGAGCGCTTTGGCCACGAGCAGTGAGAGCGCGTACCATCACCTCTGCCTATACTTTGTGGCAGCCAACCAACTGACGCAGCTTTGGTCTCTGTGAGTCTCTAGAAAACTCGAGCACCAAATGACAGACTCCTCTACAGGTCAAAGTTTCGTGATTGCAGCTAACTTTATCCGAAAAACTAATTTACGTTAGTTTATTTTTTTCTTTGAGCATCATCGACTTTTTTACAAGAGACGCATATGCAAAGAACGTCAGGCATCAGGGGAGCGCGTCACTTGTTGAGATGCCCAAGTTGTCGAAAACCTCGTCCACTTCTGAAAGGAAACAATCTTCTATCCAGTGTCTTTGTTAATGCCATCATGCGCAACGGTAACCAGACATCGAAATCTCAAGCTAGCACAGGTAATCGTCCACACTATTGCCAAGGTCATGGTCAAGACTAACGGCATGGATACGTCTTGATTAATAGTGAGGTCCAGAGATCGTGCAGCCATCCATGACAACATTTCCGCTTCACAGTCCACCGCTTCCTCTTCCTGAACATACAAAAATATAATCAACCACAAACATTAACTATAACATTACTAAAAAAGAGAAACAGATTATTTTGATACACTTAACTGAATGAATGAACAAAAAAGAAACATGGCACGAACAAGAACACGAAGTTATATGACACAACACTGTACCTTGAATTTATGGTAACACACGTACACACACACGAAGAAAAGTACACATACTACATAAAACTCTTCTGAGACCTCCAGCCACACGAGGCTTAAAAATTTGTGAATAACTGCAGATGTTATTCAGGCTGAAAACTTGACAGAAGCTCATGCGTCTCTACCAGCTGTCAGATGCCTGTGTCAGTGTCAAATGCAAGTGTGTGTGTGTGTGTGTGTGTGTGTGTGTGTGTGTGTGTGTGTGTGTGTGTGTGTGTGTGTGTGTGTGTGTGTGTGTGTGTGTGTGTGTGTGTGTGTGTGTGTGTTGTGTGTGTGTGTGTGTGTGTGTGTGTGTGTGTGTGTGTGTGTGTGTGTGTGTGTGTGTGTGTTTGCAATTTCCCTTTTAGTATCATCAAGACACGTTTTCATATTCATTCTGCTTACTATTTTCATGCTTTTATACAGCTATAGAAACTTATATGGAGATTAAAATGGTGAAGACTGGCTAATAATCTTCTAACCTCATAGACCCTTCCTAATGTCAATAAAATCGTCTAATCCTAATCAAAGCTCAAGGTAAAAACGCGTTCTAGTACTGAAGGGGTTAAACATCACACAGTAACCTTGACACCACGAATTTTCAACGTAACCCGAGAACACTGTACGTATATTTGATCACACTAGTAAACTGCATAACGAGAGGGTGACACAAACAGTACAGGAGTGGACGAAGGGAAGTGAACTGCGAGAGGAGGAAGGCAATAGGCAGTGGTAGCGAGATGAGCGCATGTTCCTGAAGGTAGTGAGAGTGTGTAGGCTGGCAGGCCGGGGATGTTGCACAGGGAGGGAGAGGAAAGTTAGCTTCAGGGCGAGAAGTTAGGAGTTGGCGGGGAAGTGCAAGAATATAAACACGATGGCCGTGGCAGGGGCTGGGTGCTGCTGCCTCCGCCACTCATGGGTTATTACAAGGACTAGGTATCATTATTAGTTGTGATGGTAGTAGTAGTAGTAGTAGTAGTAGTAGTAGTAGTAGTAGTAGTAGTAGTACAATTGCCATTAACTTTATCTCCCATCGCCAACAATCGCAACCACACAGTCAGTCAGTCAGTCGAGACACAAGCATGAAAGAGATACATGACCATATCATAACCAGCATTACCGGACCGAACAATCATCCTCGACACTTTCTTCGCATCAGCAGCACCACCATCACCACTAGCAACAACAGCAGCAGCAACAACAGCAGCAGGAATGACAGCACCACCACCACCATCAGCACCAGTAACAACAAGAGCAGGAACAACAACAGCAGCACCAGCACCAGCACCAGCAGCACTAGCAACAACAGCAGCAACAAGAACAGCACTAGTAAACACAGCAGCAGCAACAAAAACAGCAGTAACAATAGCACCAGCAGCACCAACAACAGCACCACAACACCAGCAGCAAAATCAACAGCAGCAAATCTTCAGTTGAGTTTCCATCGATGCTAATCAATTGCGATTCCCAGAAGTCAGTGACAGAAACCAGGAAGATATTGAGCAGCACGCCGCAGCTCCTTCCTTGAGTGTACGGCTGAGGGGGCTGCGGAGGCCTAAGTCTGCCGCACACAAGTTTTTAAGGAGAAAGTTTGAGACGGCTATGAGCGGCAGGTGACGCCACCCACCCTTCACTCAACTAGAAAAGGAGTATCCCAACAAATTTAGACCAACATCAGTATTAAGTAGCGCACATTTTTCCTTATTATTTATTTTTGCCTTTTGTCTACCAGAATTGTTTATACGGTGACAAATAGAAGGTGTGTCTCTGTGTATGGCGGTTTGTGGAGGATGACAAGTTGCTATATTTTGTCGATAGAATCTCGTTTGATGAAAAAGGGTGATCAAAAAGACTATGTAAGGCGTTCCACCTTCATCTTTCCCTTCTTGAGTGTCGCGCCATTGTCACTGCTTTGCATAGTGATAGTGATGGTGGTGGTGATGGTAGTGTTTGTAGTGGTGATGGTGATGGTGATTGTGATGATAGAGATAATGATAGTAAATGTATAGGAAATAATATAAACAACACCAACAACAACATCAATAACAGTAATATTGGTAATAAGAAGAATACTGATAACAAACATAATAATAATGATAGTAGTAGTAGTAGTAGTAGTAGTAGTAGTAGTAGTAGTAGTAGTAGTAGTAGTAGTAGTAGTAGTAGTAGTAGTAGTAGTAGTAGTAGTAATAACAATAATAATAATAATAATAATAATAATAATAATAATAATAATAATAATAATAATAATAATAATAATAATAATAATAATAATAATAATAATAATAATAATAATAATAATAATAAAAAAAAATAATAATAATAATAACAATAATAATAGTTATCAATATTAGTCATTATCATGATACTAATAATTAATTATGATAATTTAGCAACAACAAATAATAACAGCAGTAACAATAACAATAACAACACCCATCATCATCAATACTTGTCTTGTCATCATCATCACTTAGCAGCAAAATCATCATCACAATAAAAGGATCCCCTCTCCATCTTATCCACAGTTTCACTATAGTCATTGCTGTCTATCTTTCCTCTATTTCATTCATCAAACTCCAGTTCTCTAAAACACCTGGTGGCTCCTGGGTCTCGGTTTGAATGGAGTCCCAGCGAATGCGTGGGTGTCAGATCTTGAGGAAAACCGTGAGCTGTCCTTGTAATAAGTGCGTTGATCAACAGAAAACAAGTATTATTCACATCAAATCAATTACGTTATCAATAAACTACAATATGTTTTCAATCCAGGTGCCATTTTACAGTAGATAGACTATAGTTCTTCGCCGGGCAACTCCTGCGCCCATTTTCCACCATTCCGTAACGTTTTCCTCAGGGACAGCCCTCTCTCCTTACCCTAAGTCCAGCTATCCCCACACTGATCCGCTGCTACGATTACTCCACCGTCTGGGGACTATGATGAAGATCCTGCTGTTGCTATTCTTGTTGTTGCTGTTAATGTTTTTATAATATAACTTTTTAATCCATTCAGTACCGTGACGCGTTTCCATATTCATTCTGGTGACTTCTTGAAGATTTTATACAGCTTTAGAAACTTATTTCGGGGATTAAAATAGTGAAGACTGGTCATTAATCTTCTGACCTCCATAGACCCTTCCTAATGCTAATAAAATAGTCTAATCGTACAGATATCTCAAGGTAAAAATGTGTTCCAGTATTGAAGGGGTTAAAGTATCAATATGTGAATGAAATGTGATCGTTGACATAAGGGCTGAAAATAATGACACCCTTCAACCAGCAGCAACAGATGAATTCGTGGAAACTCTATATGGAGAAACGTTAAAGGATGTTTTCATGCATTAGTTCCTTGTTTTCCTTCCTATGACTGTAAAGATTATGTCAGAGCATGTCAATCAATAAGTTTACGGTTTTCAGGACAGCAAAGACGAGAATTCCCTTAAGCAGATCCTATGACCCACAGATTCATCTTTTTCTCTTCATCTCAAGATATTTCATTGATCAACTTAGTGAACAAACTCCCAACTTTGATATTATACATTACCAGATTAATTAGTCGAGCAGCCTACCTGCATTCCTGTCTGGTTTGGAGATCAGCCCAAAATTCTCAAACTTTTCCCTAACTCTGACCCTTCGGTTGATTCAGTCAAACTTTCCTCTTCGTTGGGCTCCTTCGATCACAATTTTATTTCCTTATCCTGTTCTATCGCTCCAGTACCGCCTCAGGAACCACCAAAGCAGAGTAAAGGGTCTTCTTCCACCACGATTCCGCTGAGTGGCCTTAGTATGATGTCTCTTAGAAAGACTATTGCCTCCGTGTCAAGTTCCATTCTCTCTGTGCCGCAGCTTTAGCGTAGGTTATTGTTTCTACCATAAAGGCAAACATTCCTCACACTTTCTTTAATTCCAAAACTCCGCTTGTGCTCGTGCTGTCTATGAGAGTGAGGCGGCTCTCAGAAAGTATATTGGCCTTCCATCTTCTGAAACTCATGTCCCTTACATCTTTGCCTCCATCATGCCAGATTTGGTCTCCAACTCATGGGGCCAAAAACGAAAACTCTTTCATTAATAAGAAACGTCGAGATCTATCAAGTTCATCTTTTCGTGACATCATGCATGCTAAAAATGTCTTCAAAAATTTTCTTCATCCTCTTCCCCTCCATTTCATCCAGATGTCTCCGCTGTCACCTTCTGCATCTGTACACCTAAACTCTTCCCTCAAACCTTTATTGGCAACAGCACACTACGATCCCTGGTACCTGTTATGCTCCTTATCGAAAATCACAAAATCAGAAAACACCTAATTTCTGATTTCACTACCAATTATGAATGAATCAGCTTGCCTAATGTTGTTCAGTGCATGAAAAACAAATTTCCTTATCTGAACACTCGAAACATTCTTGGCAACTATTCCCTCTTCCTACGTGGCAATCAACAATCCTACTTCTGTATATTGAAATTTCTTGGAGTGGCTTTAAAAATTTTCAACTGGAAATCATATATATTTTTTCAAAAAGTCTTTCATACAGGTAAGTGTTCCCTGCTGCTTCAGTCAATCTTTTGCTCATTCATGTTGCTAATTCTATAAAACGTTTTTATTCGTACATATATTGAGTTCAGCTTAAACAGCTTACCTCAAAACGGTGGAGTCTAACTTTTTTTCCTACCAACCCTTCCAGCAGACTTTCTTTAATCTATCATTTTTATTTCCATGTTTATTGTTCATCTGTTCTTTGGTTGTCATCTGCTTGCTGGAAAACACTTGAGCTCATTTCCTGTGTCTGTCTTTCCTTCCTCCCCACGACATGAATTATTTCAGAAGACAAGTATCAAGACACTTCACTAACTAAGATAACCAGTTGTCTCAGTTCTGCTCTCGTGTCTTTATTGAAGGAGTATTGTGAAGCAGGGTTTTTGTTTCCTCAGTGCACCCTTATCTACTTGGGAGAGAGAGAGAGAGAGAGAGAGAGAGAGAGAGAGAGAGAGAGAGAGCACACACTCACAGACACCCGAGTCACCCAATGGACTTCCGATCCTTTGCATCTTACTCATTCTTTGCTGCTCCTTCACACACACACACACACACACACACACACACTCTCTCTCTCTCTCTCTCTCTCTCTCTCTCTCTCTCTGTTTCCCGTCACGCTTCCTTCAAGCATCTCCTAAGGCTCTACTACATCCACCTCGCACAATGCCGCTCCTCGGTGTCCAGTCCATCAGGTGCTGCGAAAAGGGCGGTACACTCAGCCCGGCATACCTGGCCGATGCGTGCATAATGAAGTGAAGGTAGAGTAGCAACGCGTCACAGGAAGGAACACCCTGACACTCTCTAACTGGTCATCGGCAAACTCGGTGAAAAAAAAAATGTTTAGTACAATTAGTTACATTGAATCTATGATCGTCAGTTTCTCGTGAACAAAACTGCAGTTGATTTAATTGAGTTTAAACTCTTCAGTACCAGGACATGTTTTCGTATTCATTCTGGTCACTGTTTTGGTGATTTTATACAGCTTCAGAAACTTTTGTGGGGGATTAAAATAGTGAAGACTGTGACCATTAACCTTCTGACCTCCATAGATCTTTCCTAATGCAAATAAAATCGTCTCATCGTACACAGATCTCAAGGTGAAAAATGCGTCCCAGTTCTGTAGGGGTTAAAACAAATGTACTTAATAATTCATGTCAAACAGCAAGATTCTTTACAAAAACTATATATTCATTTCAAGGAGAGAGACTAGACTGGTGGAAGATAACTACGAAATATAGGTAATGTCTCCCATATGTGTAGCCTTTCTGTAGCGGTAATGTTTGAGGTAATGGGGAAGAGATGCAAGTATTGATCAGTGGAAGAATCACAAGCGTACCAGCAGCGAGGCGTTCAACAATTCTGACGTCACTAATCAAGTAAACTTTTTCCTTCCTGCTGTCGCTTCGTCCTCAGCAGACACAAGACAAACACTGCGACATAATCACCAGACTTCGTTATTTCTTATCCAGTGACACAAAGATTCGAAAGACAACACACTTCGAGAAAACTTTAAAATGTACACTCAGCAATAAACACACACACACACACACACACACACACACACACACACACACACACACACACACACACACACACACACACACACAGACTGAAGTACGTAATCCTGTAATCCTGTTATGCAAGTACTTCGAATCTACAACTTAGCTAAAGAAAATCAAGAGGAATTCAGAGGTTGCAGGTTACATAAGAGCGAGAGAGAGAGAGAGAGAGAGAGAGAGAGAGAGAGAGAGAGAGAGAGAGAGAGAGAGAGAGAGAGAGAGAGAGAGAGAGAGAGAGAGAGAGAGAGAGAGAGAGAGAGAGAGAAAGAGAGAGAGAGTGTTTCACGAGGGGCAAAACAAGATGAGACAAAACAAGGACACAGGAAGTTTCTAATCGACAAGACGGTAAATGAAACTCTTAAATATAAAAACTCTTACATTCTCTCTCTCTCTCTCTCTCTCTCTCTCTCTCTCTCTCCCGGAAAAAAAAGTTATTAATAAAAGTAAAAGAGAAAAAAAACTCTTCTAACCTCAGTTCTTCTCACCTTAATGGTTGTAAGACGAGGAAAATTACAAGTGACGCGACTTGTACTACCTAATGGCGCTCCGTCACTCCAAGTTGTGGGTGACGCGAGGCTGGTGGCGCTGGTGGTGGTGGCAGCGGCGGCGGTGGTGGTGATGGTAGTGGTGGCGTGTTTTGTGAGTTGTGTTTAGGAATGATGGATTAGTAGAGGAAATTTTTACGTTCTGACGATTTGAGAGAGAGAGAGAGAGAGAGAGAGAGAGAGAGAGAGAGAGAGAGAGAGAGAGAGAGAGAGAGAGAGAGAGAGAGAGAGAGAGAGAGAGAGAGTATAGAACCTGGTATGTGTGTATCTAAAGTACGATTCTGGAATAGTCTGCCTCACATTCTAATAACAAAAGAGACACAATTTTCGATAATAAAACCAAAAACCTCGACGTAAAATAACCCAATTCTTACCATAACATCAAATTACTTCCATAACTTTACGCTCTATCATAACTTAACCCCAAAAAGCCCAAATTCCAAGAGGTAACGCGTATTTGATGTAGTTATTACTTATTGAAGTCCTGTTTGTCTTCCTCTTTATGTCTAAGAAGGGAAAGCTGGCCAAGGGCAACACAAGGAACAAAAACAATAAAAGGTCTACTTGGAATACCACTCCCAGTAATTGGAAAATACTTGAATTCATTAGTCAGTGCTAATTCCAGTCTCCGTTAACCCATTCAATACTGGGGCACATTTTTATCCTCCGATTTGTGTACGATTAGACAATGTTATTGACATTAGGAAGGGTGTATGGAGGTCAAAAGATTAATGGCCATGTACTTCATTATTTCAATCACCCACATATAAGTTTCTGAAGGTGTATAAAATCATCAAATAGCAAGTAGAATGAATATGGAAACGGTTCATGGTGCTCAAGGGATTAACGTGAAGTGTGAAGCGTTGAACACCTCTGTCAAGTACAGCACTTGAGGGAACGCATCATCACTTAGCCAGCCAGACTCCCGGACACCCGCTCCCTCATGAATACCAGTGGATTATGTTAACAGGTAATCACTCTAATAGCGCCAACCGGTACATATTATACGTGGGACGCCAATAAGGGCTCAATTTTCACTTTTTTTTGTTTTTTACTTCTTCTTTCGTCACCTTTACACTCTACTTCTCTACTCTCCTGTCTCACTAATCATATTCATCACCATCACCACGTCCTTCACTGTACCCTGACCATCACCACCACCATCACCACCACCGTCACTATCACCACTTCCACCACAACCAATATTTTCCTACCACCATCTTCACCTCAAAATTTTTCTCAATAATTTCATCTTTAACGGCTTGGCTTCGCTTCCTCCCACCGTTTCTTATACCACCCATTTCCTTTTCCATTTGTTTGTTTGTGTGTGTGTGTGTGTGTGTGTGTGTGTGTGTGTGTGTGTGTGTGTGTGTGTGTGTGTGTGTGTGTGTGTGTGTGTGTGTGTGTGTGTGTGTGTGTGTGTGTGTGTGTGTGTGTGTTGTCTTTTCTATTTATCTTTTTCGTCATTTCTTGTTACACTATCTTATTCCACTACCTTCATTTCCCCTCTTCATCTGCCTCCCCTACCTTTCCTACCTTCCTCCTAGCCTCCCTGCGCCGCCTCCACCCTTCCCACACAACACTGTTTCGTCTGCCTCAGGAAATCAAATACATATTCCAAGGGCGAGGTGTGGAGGGGGTAGGAAGAGTGCAAGATTGTGGGGCCCAGCGGGAGGGAAGGCTGGCTTGCTGGGGCTGGGCTGGGCTGGTGCTGGGCTGGTCTGGTGCTTGGGCTGGGCTGGGCTTGAGGAAGGAAGGGATGGAGTAGGAGGAAGGGACTGCCAGAGAGAGTGAAAGCAGATATTTCGCAGCTGTGACATTCTATGATTTGTATCGGAAAAGCTTTTTGACATACCTTGAATTGAAGATTAATGAAACCATCTTATTATTATTGACTTTACAGACATGACGTGTTAGTACTATGGGAGAGCAATGACGGTCTCTTATATTGCTCCGAGCACAAGAGCACACTTCATTCAAGGCTTCGTGTAGGAGAAAGAGTTCGAGTGTCACTGTTATGCCACCTAACAAATCATTGAATTTCGGAAGGTTGACTTGAGTTTATTCCGAAGTTCATCACGTATTCAGTGTTAAAGGTAATGGTCCTACATGCAGCACGAGCAGGCAGTTAATAATGCATAACTTGCCTTTAACAGATGGACTTACATGCACTGCTGGGTGGACGCTGCGCTGCCACTGCCTTGCCACTGCCTCTCCAGACTCTGACTCATGTATTAGTCACCAGGACGGGAGAGTGGTAGCAAGACGAGGCACTGTACAGACTGACTGACTAGTGGAACAATGGCTGACTGATTGACTAAATGACTGCCTGAACACGTTGATCGGCTCCCTAACTGACTGACTGACTGGCTTAACATTGGCTAACCGGCTAACTGACTGACTGACTAACTGAATGACTGACAGACTAACTGAAGAACTGCTAACCGACTAACTAACCGACTGATCAACTGACTGACTGACTGACTAACTGAACAATGGCTGACCTGCTAACTGGTTCTCTGCTGTGTTGTGGCTGACAGTCTCTTTAACTGATTAGCTAGATAGCTAACTAGTTACCGGCCTGCACTGGTGGCTTGGCTTACTGACGTTCTAATTAATCAACCGGCGGGCTGATTGACCAGTTGTGTGAGTGACTGCCTGACTGATTAGCAAGGCATTGATTCTTTCAGGCCGAGTCTTTCAAGTATCATCAATCGGTTAATGAATGTAAGGTCAATCTGACTTTCCTCGAAGATTCTCATCAAGACCCCCACACATCTGGACCAATAGCCGCGTTCCTGCTGACCCTTCCCAAGTTTACAACGAGTCTTCCACCATACAGCAGTTTTAATAGAGAGCCGTAGTTCGAAGACAACGGCGCTGGGTCGCTTGGGAACTTTCGCCCCCTGCACTTCATCGCCCTTCCGAGAAAATTAATATCTTCGGAGTCTGGTGGAGGTGGCGGGGCGGGAGGCGTGGATATCACCAAAAATGTGTGATAAAATGCAGCCGGCGTGAGGCGGAATATGGCCCAACGATCTAAAGCTGAGCGTGATTATACGTTTATAACAAAGATAAAATAGTTGATGATTCCCCTTCAAGTTGGTGATGATGCGGTCTTTCGCGGTGGCGGCGAGGAATGAAGGTCAGAGGTGGGTGTGTGGTGCAGGGTGGGAAGAGAACACAGGTCGTTCTCTAATACCATGTTATCTGCAACGGAACATTCAAGAGTGGTGCCTTAAGTGAACACCCTCATAAGACATCATACCGCACAACAGGAAAGAAGATAAAAATACCAGTATACCTCCTATCAGTGCCACGAGAACCAGAACACTCCAGTACCATGTAACCTAAATAAGAACATTGAAGAGTGGTGCCTTAACCTCTTCAGTACAGGGATTAGACGACTTTATTGGCATTGGGAAGGGTTTATAGAGGTCAGAAGATTATTGGCGAGAGACTTTACTATTTTAATACCCACGTGAGTTTCTGGAGCTGTATAAAACCACCGAATAGTAAGGAGAATAAATATGAAAACACGTTATAGTACTGAAGGGATTAAGAACGCCCTCAAAAGACAACATCATACCCTCAAAAGAAGAAAAATAAAGTTGTAAAACCTCATACTAGTGCAGCAAAAGCCACCCCACCACGCATGACCATCGCGAGGTGCCCGGAAAACAACACTCGGCAGGATGGCAGTCAGCGGAGAGCTTTTGCTTTGTTAAAGTAGCACAAATGGGGTTACATCCGCGCTGCAACGTTAGCTGGGTATTCCTTACTCTCACACCCACCTACAAATGCTTCCCCTCCCCCACACACACACACATTTCCGTCTTCCTATGATTTGACTTCTTAAGAAGGTGGTTTCATGACCTTTGACCGAGACTTTTGGCTAACTCGACTAATCTTTTAAGTAACTGCCAATCAAGTGGGCCTATTTTTGTTATATATTTTGTTGCCATTGGCCAGCTTCCCCGTCTTCCATAACACACACACACACACACACACACACACACACACACACACACACACACACACACACACAAAAGGGATATAAAACACTTCTCTATTATAAACATCAGTTGAGGTTCATACAGATGGGAGAGAAAGGATGTTCTTCTACACACTGAAATAAATACTTGAAGGCTAGGTTAAAGGCTAGCTGTGAAGTAAAACACCTCACTATTATAAACAGCAGTTGAGTTTCATACAGATGGGAGAGAAAGCCTGTTCTTCTGCACGCTGAAATAAATACTTGATAGTAATGACGAGAAAAATAAATTCACGCCCCTTTGGTAATTAGTTTAGTGTTACCTGTCAAGCACACCAGGTAAAGTGAAAACCTGTAATTATTTATTGTCTCAGTGTGCGTAGGCTCTCTCTCTCTCTCTCTCTCTCTCTCTCTCTCTCTCTCTCTCTCTCTCTCTCTCTCTCTCTCTCTCTCTCTCTCTCTCTCTCTCTCTCTCTCTCTCTCATTGTGTTCACTTTTTCAAGAAGTTTCCTAAGATTTTTCTCACAACTTCTATTCCGATACTCATTCTGTTATTCCTTTTTAACTTTCACTTTCTTCATCGCTGTTATTGTTATTGTTCTTATTATTATTATTATTGTTATTATCATGATTATTATTACTACTATTAGTATTATCATTATCATCATTATTATTACCATGTCCATATGAGTTGTAGAAGTCGTATTATTATTATTAGTAGTAGTAGTAGTAGTAGTAGTAGTAGTAGTAGTAGTAGTAGTAGCAGTAGTAGTAGTAGTATTGTAGTAGTAGCAGCAGTACAAGCACTCTAATCCTTGGTAATCCGTGCTATCCTTCATCAAGGAGAGACGCAGATCATAGAGTTATTAAGGCTATCGAAAACTGACCTGTGTGGAAAGTGTTCGCGTTGAATTGGGGCCAAATAAACAGTGCGAGGGATTATGTGTGGTGTGGGAGGACGAGGAGTGGAGGTAATGGGGAGGGGAAGATTGGTGCGGGAGGTGGGGCTTAGGAAGGTGCCAGCTTTGAGGAAAACACGCCTTTTCTCTCTCATCATCAGTTTCTACGATTCAACAGTAGAAAATAATGCTCTCCTTCTCTCTCTCTCTCTCTCTCTCTCTCTCTCTCTCTCTCTCTCTCTCTCTCTCTCTCTCTCTCTCTCTCTCTCTCTCTCTCTCTCTCTCTCTCTCTCTCTCTCTCTCTCTCTCTCGTGTCTACTTCTCTTTCTCATTCCTTTTCAAATAATATGAAAAACTAAATTAGTGCACACACACACACACACACACACACACACACACACACACACACACACACACACACACACACACACACACACACACACACACACACAAAGAGAACAGGGGTATTAGGCTCGATGCTTTTCAATTTAGGTCAATGATTTTCGATGCATTTCAAACTCAATAAATCACCGGTTTTTTTTTTTTTTATCAAGCTCTAAATTACATAAAACTGTCCGCTACTGTGCTGTCTATTACATCATGACACTTTTTGAGCTGGAACGGTACAAGTTTTAGTGAGTGTTTCTATTTTCTGTATAGCATAAAATCTCTATGAAAAAATATATTGGTAATTTTTTTAGGGAAGAGTTTAACCCCTTTGACACTTGGGACACATTTCTACCTTGAGGTTTGTGTACGAGTAGACCATTTTATTAGGAAGGGTCTATGAAGGTCAGAAGATTAATAGCCACAGTCTGCGCTATTTCAACCCCCCATCTAAGTTTCTGAAGCTGTGTAAAATCACCAAAGAGTAACCAGAATGAATATGGAAAGGCGTCACGGTACTGAAAGAATTAAGCAGTAAATGTAAAGCTTAAAAATCCTGCTAAACTCTAAGGGAATATGAAAAAGATTAACAATAACCCCAATTTTTCAAGTATTTTTTTTTTCTTTTAATGTCCATATAATTACCTGCAAATGGATGTATTATCTCACGCCATATTCTCACCTATATCTATAACCCTTTCTATACTGGTGCCATTCTGTTGCTACCACAGCCCCTCTGCTCGAGTGATGATAACTCTCTCTCTCTCTCTCTCTCTCTCTCTCTCTCTCTCTCTCTCTCTCTCTCTCTCTCTCTCTCTCTCTCTCTCTCTCTCTCTCTCTCTCTCTCTCTCTCTCTCTCTCTCTCTCTCTCTCTCTCTCTTTCTCTCTCTCAGGCGAGGCACTCACTAGAGATCTATGTTTGTTTGGAGTGTTTGTGACAGCGGCCACCCAGTACTGGCTCAACAGTGTACATAAGGGCTGGTGGCGTGGAAAAGAACAAAAGGACGTGAGCATCTGGGACGGTATAATGGGAGGTTCTCTCTCTCTCTCTCTCTCTCTCTCTCTCTCTCTCTCTCTCTCTCTCTCTCTCTCTCTCTCTCTCTCTCTCTCTCTCTCGCGTACTATAACGAACTTCTCTAACTAATAAGGAAAACAAACATGTAAACAGTTAACGAGTGGGCTAAGTATCACAGAGGTATTAAGGTAATTGAACAGCAGAAACAATGATAGCAGTATAATCTCGGCTTAGAAGAGACGTCACCGTTTTAAAACATAAGTGAAAATGCAAACACTAACGCGCTCAACAGTGAAAGAGTGACACGGTATTTGATAGCAGCCTCATCTCACTATCAGCCTTTACACTCTGCTTACTTCTAACGCAAAATCCTCGGCTCCAGTAATAAGGATAGGGCTAAAATAATGGGTTTAAGCTTGAAAAAAAAAAAGTTTCAAGTAGATAGAAAAAAGTATGGGTTCTCAAATACTTTTTTTTTTCTTTTTCTTTAATGTAAGAGAGGAGGACTGGCCAAAGGGAACAAAAATATAAGGAAAATAGCCCACTCAGTCGCCAGTCTCCTTGTAGAGTCCATACATTAGCAGATAAATGGAGTCAGTAATCAGAGCGTTCGTGGTGAGTCATTTGGAAGACTATAAAGAAGATTATATGCATTTGTGAATGGGAATAATAGGTGGGAATAAATAGGCTTCAGAGCGAATAAGATAGTAAGCGTGGGATCGTAGGTTCGAATCCCACCACGTGCCGCCTTGAAACTTTGCCATTTGTCGAGCTGTTTAAAGTTACCTACATGTCACCAAGATGCCCAGGTTTTAAGTGGAGGTGTAATTGCGCTTTGGGTGGTGATATGGACCCTAATATGAGTACCACTATAAATAAAATTGCCTGCGCCGCTAATGGGTGGAAGCTGAACAACGCTTCCCATACATACTCTTCAAGGCGCTATAGGTCATAAAGAAAAATGCAGCGAGTCGCATGTATGTCTTATTTCTTCCTCTCAAGCTCCCTAATGACTCAGCGATAAAAACTTGATTACTGAGGTTGTTCCATCCGCCTGTTTAGAGTTTACTCCTGAAAGCTTCGTAATTTTTAGGGTATTCATGACTTGAATTGTTACGTGCTTTTGTGCTTTATATGTATCGACTTGTTATCATTAGTGCTGTTAGTAACATAAAGAAATATGCAGCGAGAAACACGTGTAGGTTTTATTTTCTTATATTCAGAATTGTTGTTTTTATCTTTTTTTTTATAATCGCAAATTTTCATCCCGTTGGAACTTAATCTCGTTTTTTTTTCTCTTATATTTGTCATTTTGTCCATCTTGCATTTTTTTTCTATTTATTTCATGAGTTTCTGAGTAAATCGATGTTGTATTTTCTGGATAAATTTTTGACTTTATTCTTTTGTGACGTGGCTTTCCTTGCCCCATCCTTTTTGTTCCCTTGTTAGGCCTTGACATCCGTTTTGTTTATTTTCCTCTCTTGCAACGCTTTCCCTTTTATTCCTTTCTTTTTATCAACGATTCAGAAAATTCCTACATATATTCTCTTTGTACTCATATCTTCTCTATTTCAGACACTTCCTCGTCTTAGTAACGACCACGACCCACACACACACACACACACACACACACACACACACACACACACACACACACACACACACACACACACACACACACACACACACACACACAAAATCTACATTAAAGAGATATATCACTCCTTTCCCTCTCTCTCTCTCTCTCTCTCTCTCTCTCTCTCTCTCTCTCTCTCTCTCTCTCTCTCTCTCTCTCTCTCCAAGTAACTTTCCGGTGCTTATAAAAAGAAAGTCTGCCAATTAGCGCAAATCTCATTTCACTGAGGGCGTCAAGGGGAGTGGGGGAAGAGGTAGAAGGAGGAGGAGGAGGAGGAGGTTGGGCAGGAAGGGTAGGGAGAAAAGAAGAAGGAAGAAAGATGGTGGATGGCATGAGAAAGAAGAGGAACTGAGAAGTAAAGCGAGCTACTGGAGAGAAAGGAGAAAAATATAACGAGGGAGAGAAAAAAAAGAGAAGACAAGAAGCAGAAGGGAACGAGGAGGAGTGGAGTGAGAGGGTTAGTAAGAGGCGCAAGGGACAGGCAGGCAGGGCGGGGAGAGGGGATGGCAGGCTCGGTGGTGGGTAGATACAGACTGGGGGGGGAAAAAACGCATTCATCTCTGGCCTGGAAACAAAGGGTACGAGTAAAGAAAATGTTCTTAGCCAGGGGAAATAGATCAGCATATTTACTAACTTAACCTCTTTGCCTTTTAAACACAATACTGCTCTCCTTTTATATCTTCACGTTTAAACAGACTACATTCTCCGGACTCCAAATTAATGTCGTAAATAAAATTATATTTCGTCGTTTAATCTTGTTTATTGCAGCGTGCTCTCCAGTGTTCCCTCCTTGCCTCGGGTCCTGACCACACCGCACGGCAACCCAGACCAGCGGTGGCCACTGCTTACGGCGGCCCGCGCACTCAAGAGACGAGGTTATACGCCACGGAAAAAAAACGTATTTGTTATGTCGTTGCCCGCCAGCCACTCACCACTCGGCGGTAGCGGCGGTGGCGGCAGAAAGGACGGCCTTTTCAACCTTGACTTGCCTTGTCCCCGCCAGGAGTAATTGAAACGCTCATGACTGCCATAGTAAAGGTCTGCAAATAATGTTAGTTGAAGACATTATGGGAAGAGAATAAAGATAAGTGGTTTAAGAATGTTAATAATATAAGGAGTCATCTTAAACTCTGATTCATGCATGTCCTTATTCGGTACAGCCGCGAGTTTCTTCTTCATTTGTTTCAAAGGGTTTTCCTCGAAAGAAACCGAAGTATTCTGGGAGTATTCAAAAGCGGGCTGTGTGTGCACCGCCGGACATGGAAGTAGGTCACGGACTCCTATCTGCAAACTCAACCAAGATGGAAAAAATGGTCAATGTGCTCAACTTTATTCATATTTAAAAATTCACATATTTTCCACATATCTAGTTGATTCAAAAGAAACATTTTGCTACTTGGAAGGATGAGAAAAGTAAAGAACATAAACATCTTCCAGTCATTTCATCGCTTTCATGTACACGATAATCTCACTTTTAAAATCGGGAATAATACATTTGATGGTTGTAGGCAAGCGTATTCAAAGAGCAAGAAAGAGTTTTAGTTACTGCCTCTAACAAACATTCTCTATGGACTGATATTGCTGCCTTTCATCAGTTTTTTCATAGAGACTTTTTGGCAAGCTTTCCAAATCTCAGCGACGTTTCAAAACTGTTTTAATCTTCATATTCAGAGTTAATGAAACTCTGAAGGGAACTGACTTATAGCGATCCTGATGAACTTTTAAAGAGAGGAGTGTAGTGTCTTATGTCGAAGGTTCACTTAATACTATTATATCCTTTGCAAAATATACATATTTTGCCTTGAACAGTTACAGGCTTGGTGCAAACAGACTAAGAAAGGAAAGGAAGGGCTTAAAAATTCAACACTAATAAAATCAGGCTATGTCAACGAAGGTCAGGTCAACCACCACCACCACCACCACCACCACCACCACCACCACCACGAGCCATAAAGTAAAAATGTATATCATCAGAAAAGATGCAAGAATTTCACCATTGTCATGAGGTGCGTGGTGGGGCAGGGAGGGAGTGCCTTCACAACAGTAGATTAAGTGATCCTGCATTTAGCGGTCGCGTGGTCTTCACTGCTGTGGTGTCACCATAAATATCACTGTTGGATCAGCATGTTACACGTCACGTATTCTGCTGTGTGATGATATAATGAGGTGAACCTTGTAAATAGGAAGCACTATGTTACCTATTATCTTGATTTCTAGAAACGCTTCATGGTTATATAATAGTGGTAATAATAATGTAATTGAAAGCACGTGTAACATCAGCCCAAGATCATTACCCGAAACATCAATTTATTTTGGTTATCACTTTACACATGAAGCCAGTTGTACTTATTTCCTGTAGCAACAAAATCGTCACCGTGTGGCGCACCACCCCGGCCTTCCCGTGTAACGTGAGATACAGAGCGCCGGAGGAAATAACAAAGCCACTTGTACATTTTAGAAACACATTGAGGAGGCTTCGAAGACTTTACCCACCAGTCTTCCTTCGCCCCAATTCCCCGTGTCCACCAGCAGGCACCCCGGGAAGGAGGGGATGGGAAGGTAGCAGCACGATCTCAATATTTGCTTCTATATACTCGAGGAAGCAGCCCCGTAAACTAAGGCCAAATTTTCATGGGCTTGTATGAAACTATAATGTAGGCGACGCAGTGTGCTCCAGCGGCTGCCTCAGGCAAAAGCTGGGCGGTGGGAGGAGCGCGGCGCCTCCAAAACAACATGAGGCTGGCGGTGATGCCTTTCCGCGTGCTGGGCGTGAAAGACGGCGAGGCGGGGGCGTCTTCCTCAATAATTCGTCGAGGCAGCTGCAGTGGAGGAGGAGGAGGAGGAGGAGGAGGAGGAGGAGGAGGAGGAGGAGGAGGAGGAGGAGGAGGAGGAGGAGGAGGAGGAGGAGAAGGAGGAGGAGGAAGAGAAGAAGAAGAAGAAGAAGAAGAGGTCCTGATGGGCAAGTGCACCAGGATCACGTCACTCTGAGGCCACAGACGCCATTTACTTGACATCCACAATGAGGCCACAAATTACGTCTTTCTTGTTTTGCTACGAGATTTTGATGCCAGTAGAATAATATTTTCCTGACTTTGCCCTGCCATGATAAGAAAAAAATAATAATTCCCTATAACCATTCATCAAGTCCATCATCATCCTCTTCAACCTCGGAAAAACAACACGACCCCGCTGCCAAACGAAGAGCGATTGATGCCTTCAGTGTGGTGCCGCGAGTCAGGCATTGGAGGAGGAGGAGGAGGAAGACAGAGAGGTAAAGAAGTAGTAACATCAACCAATAGAAAACTTTCAGGTATTATAAGTTGGCTGCTTACCTGAGGGCACCGCTATAATGTACTTAATTAACACAGGTATGAAGGAAAGAGGAAGAGGAAAGCTGTGGTGCCGCGAGCCAGGCATTGGAAGAGGAGAAGGAAGAGGAGGAAGATAAGAGGGAGGAAGAGGTGAAGGAGATGGCGGACTCTTTATTCTCCCTCACTATCTGAAACATGCACGTCCCATCTCGTCTTTTCAGTCTTCTTTCTCTTCCTTTGACCTTTTCCCCTTCACTCTCCGTGCCTCGCTTCCACTTCCCTACACGGCCATTCACAACAGCCCATCCCATGCCGATAAAGTCTCAAACAGCGGCTCTGATAACCTGCCCTCCGAAACCCAGGACAAATCGCGCACCACCTAGGCGAGGCTGATCACCGGCACGAACGCGGAAGTCCAGTCTGATAAGCCTCAAGTCCGAATTTCCATAAGTCTCCGCCAGTTTGGATATGGAGGTCATTTAATATTCTTGATCTGCGTAGTCACTTATCGTTGGTGGCTTTAGTTATTCTGTTATTTACAAGCATGCACACATACACACACGCTTGCTGGTACTCACACACACACACACACACACACACACACACACACACACACACACACACTAGTCGACTCCCTAATCACATATGACATGATAAAACAGAGACTAATATTGATATGTAAAGGGAGTAGCAAGAAAATAGATAAATAAAAGTTGAATTTCAGAAAGCTAAAGTGAACACATTTTTCGCTGGAATAAGCAAGAGTCGAGAATAGTTGTCTGATATGGGCCCACAATATGCTCAGTGCTGTATCACATAGAGAAATAGTAAGAACGGATTACTTTACAAAACTTAGAATATGCGCAACAATATTTAGTGTCATGAGAGATGGAACAAAAGTAATATGTAAAGAGATAGACACAATTCTCTAATCACACCTAAAACTCATGGTGAAAAAGCAATGCAGTAAACTCATGTAAGGAATGGATTAGTAAAGACTCTTGCCATTAATTTTCTGACACCCATAGACCCTTCGTAATATAAATAAAATTGTCTAATCATACCTAAAACTCATTGTAAAAAAATCATTGCAGTATTGAAGGAGTTAACCGCAGTGACCTGATTCATTAAATGCTCCTGAGAGGTAAACACGGAATCAGAGAATATATTAATTTGTTTGAACATGGAAGAGGAAACGAATAGATGTTGACATGAGCGAGGTTGGATTTGGATATACAAAATAGTAAAGCTTTCGTTTTAGCATTAATATTTACTCATCCACTTTGATCATTTACTCATTTATTGCACGAGTGATTTTAGGTAAGCTATTAGAACTTAAATTAAGCGAAAGATTGCTGTTTGCTGAGGAAAAAAACTGCAATGAAATATTAGGTAAAAAAAATGTGAAAAATGATAAATTAATTGATAGAAATAAAAAAAATGCAAATACACGTAAAACCACAACGAAAGGCAAATTACAGATATTCAATTTCTCAAAATAAATTTAATGACTCTGAAGAACACGTCAAGAAACCAGAAACATTAATTTATGACTAAACTGCACTCAATGAAAAAAAAAAAAACTGATGAAAAACAAAACAAGACTGTAGTAAATTGATGATGCCACTTCTAAGTAAACAACACACACACACACACACACACACACACACACACACAGACACACAGACACACACTGCAGTATCACACAACTAACCCTAAGCACACACCAAAATAACACAACAGCATTAGAATAATCACAACACTGCCAACACAACCATCTTAAAATAACAACGCTCTCCAACTCGCTATAATATGAAAAATAAATAAATAAGGCACCCACCACATCACCGTGACGATCTTTCCCACATCACGTCATACCAACATTCTTAATTCCCTCGGCGTCGTGTCTCCTTCAGGAAATAAATCACCAGGTATATGGATTTTCATTGGCGTTTGATTAGAGTCGCCTCGCACCTGCACCGCCTCACATCACGCTCTATGAAAAAAAGAAAAATTCTTACTATTAATTTCTTGGCGGGTTCATATTTCCCTCGTTGATTGGAGCAGAGCGCGGGTCCACACTTGCCTAAATAGAAAGGTGAGAGTGTTGGGTTTCCCCTTTCGACTTATCGTGGGCATGAGGGAAGGATATCGCCTGAGATTTAATTATTACTCTCTCTCTCTCTCTCTCTCTCTCTCTCTCTCTCTCTCTCTCTCTCTCTCTCTCTCTCTCTCTCTCTCTCTCTCTCTCTCTCTCTCTCTCTCTCTCTCTCACGATTAATCAAGTTTGAAAATAATCTCTCCTTTTTTTCTATCTCTGTCTCTTGTTTTTATCTGAGTGAAATTTCTTGCGTCAATAAAAATATAGACAATCTCATTTACTATTGCTCCTGATGCTAGAATACATTAAAATTTACTCGCCTTCATCCCAGCATACTCAGGAACGTTGCCTTATTTCTCGAGTCTAAATGCGCAAGCAGAACACCGTCCCTCACACCTGAATGAATTAAGCATTACTCCACCTCGACCTTCTTGTAGTGAGAGAGTGCTGCCATGAATAAAGAATCTACAGTGAAGGAATAAAGGTAAAATAAATGTTCCTCTTTCATTCATATCGTCATTTTTTTTGGAGTATAGTGTAACAGCAAGAAGAAGAAAAAGAAGAAGAAGAAGACGAAGAAGAAGAAAGAAGGTGAAGAAGAAAATGGAGAAGGAGGAGGAGGAGGAGGAATATAAAGAGAAAGACGAAGAAGAAGAGAAAGACGAAGACGAAGAGAAAGAGGAAGAGAAAGAAGAGAAGATGGAAGAAAAGAAAAGAGGAGAAAGAGGAAGAGGAGGAGGATGAGGCAGAAGAGAAGAAGGAAGAGGAGGAAGAGGAGGAAGAAGAAGAGAAAACAATAGCAAAAGTAATATAAACAACAATAAAAACAATAGCAGTAATGAACATTGTATTCAAAATCATAGCAGTAGTAGTAGCAGTAGTAGTAGTAGTAGTAGTAGTAGTAGTAGTAGTAGTAGTAGTAGTAGTAGTAGTAGTAGTAGCAGTAGTAGTAGAAGTAACGGTGATAGTTGTGGCATCATTACAACCACGTATATGCAAACAACAACCAACACATAAACACACACACAAAATTTCTCACAAACGCCCTGGTGTGAACAACCCTCAAGCCACCATCACGAAATAATCACCCTCTCTCTAATGCTTCTACCACTAAAACACTCCCATTGTCCATCCATATGCTCATCTGCTCACCTTACAGTTTTACGTGAGAGACAGACACATAGACAGACAGTGAGACAGGCAGACAGAGAGAGGCTCCATGCTCATTCTCTCCTCTAATAAAGAAAACAAATAAAAGTCTGTAAGCTCATTGGTGTGATGGAAGCTTGAGATCAAAGGTGAAAAGTTTAAATCATGTGTACGCATCTCGTGAAAACTTTGGGTGGGGGAGCAGATGAATGTGGATTTAGGTAATTCTGGCCACACTTACCGGGTCGGCTTGAACAAGAGAAGTGCTTTAGAATGAGGCTCTATTGTGGAGAGAGAGAGAGAGAGAGAGAGAGAGAGAGAGAGAGAGAGAGAGAGAGAGAGAGAGAGAGAGAGAGAGAGAGAGAGAGAGAGAGAGAGAGAGAGAGAGAGAGAGAGAGAGAGAGAGAGAGAGAGAGAGAGAGAGAGAGAGAGAGAGAGAGAGAGAGAGAGAGAGAGAGAGACAAGGGATATACATAGACGACTGGATAACAAATGCTGACAAAATAAGTGGACATGGCTAAGCTCTTATTTATTTTCTCTTTATTCGGAACAAATCTCTCTCTCTCTCTCTCTCTCTCTCTCTCTCTCTCTCTCTCTCTCTCTCTCTACCTGCTTACCTAACCAAATCTTCTCTTATTTGTCAGCCTCAGCGACAGACATCAAAGAACCCATACGTACATATACACACACACACACATACACACATACATACATACACACACCAGCCAACGCTATACAATAACAGCAAAACATCTAAACTTTTTCGTGGTTTTATAATGAACTATGGCAACAAAAGACCGTAGAGTTTAGCCACAGGGGAAAATCTGGAAGGACCTTGTAAAAACTCTACGGTCTTCATATATATCAGAGCTCGGAGTTAACCTTTGGCCACGAAAAATATCAGAAAACTGTGGAATAACTCTGGAATGTCTTACGGGGAGAGACACAAAGACAAATAGGCTTCAATTTGTCATTATTCTTAACACAAAACTTTCGTCTCTCATTGTCTTTTTTATCTTGTTTTTTTTCCCCTTCTCTTTGTAATTCACATCTTTGTCATTGTTCTTACCGTAGTCTTAGTTCTATTTTAATTTATTCCATCTCTTCCTCTTCCTCCTCCTCTTTTTTCTCTTAGTAAATGTCCTGTCTCTTTTCCCTATTGATAGAAGTAGTTAACAAGCAGCCTTGAAAAAAACAATAGAAATACTGCTGTTTGGCTTTCCTTTCTATTCCTTTGTATTCCTAAATCTTCAGCACAGTAGATATCATTAGCTTGTAATTGCCAGCCATCTCATCACATTCCGTCCACCACACAGCCATTTTTCCCTCACTGTGCCTCCCTCTTCTCCAAATCATTCTCTTTCCTTTCTAAAATTTTTCCTCCTTCTTCCATTCTTCCTCCTCCTCCTCTTCTTTCTCTTCAGTCCTCTCGTCTCATCTTTTCTCTAGTTCATATTTCGAGCGTATAATTTCATCTCTTTTCTCCACACTTATTTTTTTTACTTCCGAGAAATTGATGAATGAAGAATGAGAAAGGCAAGGCAAGGAGGGTGAAGTCAGAGCCAGGAGGAGGAGAGGACGAGGGAAGGGAGGATGAGAATAATTAGAGGAAAGTTGATGAAATTAAGAGAGAGAGAGAGAGAGAGAGAGAGAGAGAGAGAGAGAGAGAGAGAGAGAGAGAGAGAGAGAGAGAGAGAGAGAGAGAGAGAGAGAGAGAGAGAGAGAGAGAGAGAGAGAGAGAGAGAGAGAGAGAGAGAGAGAGAGAGAGAGAGAGAGAGAGAGAGAGAGAGAGAGAGAGAGAGAGAGAGAGAGAGAGAGAGAGAGAGAGAGAGAGAGAGAGAGAGAGAGAGAGAGAGAGAGAGAGAGAGAGAGAGAGAGAGAGAGAACCCAGTCCTCTGGTTTGTAAAGCCAGCGCTCTAACCACTGAGCTACCAGGCGTGTGTGTGTGTGTGTGTGTGTGTGTGTGTGTGTGTGTGTGTGTGTGTGTGTGTGTGTGTGTGTGTGTGTGTGTGTGTGTGTGTGTGTGTGTGTGTGTTAGTACTAAAGTTATAAATATATGTCCCCTATGAATATAAATGCATTCATTCATCTACACATGAATACTAGCCAACAAATACTTACTTGGGAATGAATGAGGTTGAGGTGATTTTTATCGACTGGCTCCATTACAATGTACCTCTTAATCTGGCTAACATTAAATTCACGCGTACCTTTTCAGTGGGAATTAATTATCACATTGTCATTTTTCCCGTCAGTAAACAAGTATAGAAAAGAATTGGACATGCACTGACAGAAGCATCCGTGTCCATTTATATCAGAGGAAACATACCAAGCAAATAATAGCAACATATCAGGTAGTATATTGTAATTACGTTTTCGTTTCTATTCTTCCTCTAAAATGCTGCCTCAGATAACGACGATGGAGCAGCAGTGTTTACTCCGCAGGTTCCCTATTACCACAAGCTATCTACTCATGCGTCACTATTGTCACGGTGAAAGTAATCCATTTATTACATCTGTTACG
Source organism: Portunus trituberculatus (assembly GCF_017591435.1). Classification (NCBI taxonomy): domain Eukaryota; kingdom Metazoa; phylum Arthropoda; class Malacostraca; order Decapoda; family Portunidae; genus Portunus; species Portunus trituberculatus. The sequence continues at coordinate 1,392,615 of NC_059270.1, forward strand.
TACAAACTCACTGGTGAAGGAGACTATGTCATGTTAATCTCTTCAATACCACGACGCGTTTCCGTATTCATTCTGCTTACTATTTGATGATTTTACCAGCTTCAGAAACGTATGTGAGGGATTAAACTAGTGAAGACTCTGGTAATTAATCTTCTAACCTCCATAAACCTTTTCTAATGTAAATAAAATCGTCTTATCATATCCAAACTCGTGGTAAAAGAGCGTTCCATTAACAAAGTGATTAATGACAGGACAAAAACTAAATGCGATTATATTCCCTTTTTTTCGTGTGTGTGTGTGTGTGTGTGTGTGTGTGTGTGTGTGTGTGTGTGTGTGTGTGTGTGTGTGTGTGTGTGTGTGTGTGTGTGTGTGTGTGTGTGTGTGTGTGTGTGTGTGTGTGTGTGTGTGTGTGTGTGTGTGTGTGTGTGTGTGTGTGTGTGTGTGTGTGTGTGTGTGTGTGTGTCCCGAGAAAGCAAAGGTTACCATGTCTTGGGTTGTGATAGAGTTTCTGCCAACTTTTAACAATGATTCGAGTCTGTAAGGAGTTATCGACCTCCTTCTCAGATCCAGTTCCCGAGGTCGCTGGCTATGTCTTCACGTGGTTCAGGAAAGAGAAAATATGTACGCTATTAAAATTTCTACATATATAATAAGCTACGTAGAACAGCACTGCAGCACATAATATCCGAGTTTTAGAGTGGATTTAGCTAACTTTTCTCTAGGGCTTACCAACAGAGCACGAAATAAAGGAGCCAGGAAAAAAAATAGGAGGATAAAAAGAGTTATACCACGTCCTAATTTCATCCTCAACCTCTAATTAAGAATGTGTATGTGTGTGTGTGTGTGTGTGTGTGTGTGTGTGTGTGTGTGTGTGTGTGTGTGTGTGTGTGTGTGTGTGTGTGTGTGTGTGTGTGTGTGTGTGTGTGTGTGTGTGTGTGTGTGTGTGTGTGTGTGTGGTTGACATTAAAAACAAATACACATAAAACTACTGAACACTCACAGGCAGATGGACAAATGACAGTTATCAGCATCCACGCCCCTGAAATGAAAAAAAAGAGAGAATTATCATCATAACATAACATGAATGCGCGCGCCCACACACACACACACACACACACACACACACACACACACGTATTGGTAAATAAAAAAAAAGAAACACTGCTTTAAAAATAATGAAAAAACTTAAACTATGAAGAAGAAAAATTTTGCCGTATAAAAGTTATGACATCGCTGCCAGGAGGAGGACAACTTTGGTGTGTCCAGTTCATTAACCTCTCACACTGGACAGGTTGGCAGTGTATCTACCCATAACAAAGATTCCCATTGAATTAGTTTTCATTTCCGTGTTTAATGTTTTTTCTCCCATGGTGATTACCTTACAATACTATGATATATTTTCACCGAGGGACCACAGTTTCCCTAGATACAGCATTAAAATCCAAAGAAAAAACTAATAAAAATCATGTCAAGATACCTCGCCTCAATTACCAAATGGAGAAGAGATCAGAAACGAGCTAACACAAAAACATTTAGCTTCTAGTATATAAAAATAACGAAAATATCATAATTAATATCCAGCACTGTTATTACTCACAAGGAAATGACGATACTTTTAATTCTAATATTGAAAAACCCAATGACAGCACCTTTCACGTTAACAGAGAAATGAGCTTTAATGTTGTAAATATGAAGACAGTACGAGTGTTTTCCAGTGTGAGTGACGCAATGATAAACCTGACACACGGTTTGAAGAGACAGTTTCCTCAGAAGTGGATAAACAATTTTTAATGCTTGTTTCTGTCTGTCCCCTCACAGGTAAGCCCGGTGTGTTGACCGAGGTGAGCGTGGCTGGGTGCATGCCGCTAGCCAGGTGAGTAGATTGCTTAACACATGGACAGGTAATTCTAGATGGGAAGTTAATGAAGGAATAAGGTCGTTTTTTGTATTGTAATGTCTGAGAATCATCGTCTTACTAAAATTAGCACCAGGACTTTGAAGAGACAGTAGTTATAACATTCTTGCTCAAAAAACAACGACGACACGAAAAAAAAATGTATGAAATGTACAATTATCATTGTCATTATCGCCATAACTATCATTAGCATCAATTATCATCATTAATATCTTTACAAGTACTTATTAAATCTCTCTCTCTCTCTCTCTCTCTCTCTCTCTCTCTCTCTCTCTCTCTCTCTCTCTCTCTCTCTACTGAAGGATTTATAAAGCTCTCATTGTGGGAAGGACGAGCAGCAAGGGCGGGACTCGCATGAACTCACTCAACCACTAATTCCATCCCCGAGGTGTGTGTGTGTGTGTGTGTGTGTGTGTGTGTGTGTGTGTGTGTGTGTGTGTGTGTGTGTGTGTGTGTGTGTGTGTGTGTGTGTGTGTGAGCCACCCTGCAGACATCCTTCCCCATCTCAGACAGCCCAAACAGACAGACTCAGCAGGCTTGATCAACGTGCGCCACCCACAAGCCCTTTGGTGACGCCCTTGATCTCTCCTACCGTGGAATTATCTTATTATAACATGATGAGTGGGAATGACTTGAGGAAAAGCGGCATATGACTGGGAAAGCCAATAAAACCACGTATCCAAATATTACAGTCAAGGAAAGTTTTACACAACACAGTTATTATGAGATAGTAATTTGTAGGAGGCAGATTTCTTCATCGCAATTTCACCTTTTTTGTTGTTTATGAATGAGTACAGTTTCAAATCCATTAGCTGTCATCTGGCAGGCCTCTTATCGTAGGCTCAACTGTTTACAATCTGGCACGTGTTGGGTACCCTTCCTACACTTTACTCACCCTAGTTATGCTTTGTAAGTCTGTGACAGCATACTCTAGCCAAAAAAACGAACAAAACTGGAGGAAAGTAAAGTCCACTAAGTATGTGAGACTATTAAGTTGACAATTAGGGGACAGATCGAAAAGAACCAAAAGAATTATCAAGAAACAATAATTTTGAAAGGATTTACTCTTGGACTGGGGGAAATACAAAGGCAAGGAGTTTTTGGAGTTTACTAGCAAAATGGATGAATATTTGAGACTTTTTGATAACTTCCTTTAGAGATGGACAGAACACGGATGGATGATACAATAGAAGCCTTGTGCTACGAGGGTGCGAGACAGGGGAGACATGCAAACAGGAATAACAGAAGAGACCTTAACAAGAAAGTAACGATAGAAAATAGAAAAGGCAATAGTGTAGCTGTGAACATTAAATTGACTGCAGCCAGATAGATGAGAGGAGTTGATAAGACGAAAAGATTTAGATTTTACCCTTTTTAACGCATTTCATCTTAAATTTGTATACGATTAGACTATTCTATTGACATTAGAAGACTCTATGGAGGTTGCCATCTAAAGTCCAATCACGACCCCGCAACCATAAAACAAAGAGAGCATATCATGCATATTATTCCTGGAAATACGTAAAAATTTCATTACATCCTTCTTCCGAGAAACTCTATCGCATCGAAGTTTGTAAATTTTCCTTCGTTTTGCTTTATTCGTGGAAGGAACAAAACTTATAGAAACGCGCTTCAACAACATGAAAACAAGTAGTTATCATAAAAAAAAATGTTCAGTTTTCGTTATATACTGATGTAATGAGGCTCCTCACTAAGCAGGGAGGCGGTGGCATAGTGGATAAGGCTGTGAGCGTGGGATCGGGCAGACGTCCACGCGTAGGTTCGCATCCCACCAAGTGCCGACTTGATACTTTGCCATTTGTCGAGTGGTTTAAAGTTACCTACATGTCGCCATGATACCCAGGTTCTAGGTGATAACACTAAAGATGAGCTTGGGTGGTGATATGGGCCCTAATATGAATACCACTATAATTAAAATTGCCTGCGCCACTAATTTGTGGAAGCTTAACAGCATTTCCAAATACTCTTCAAGTTATCTAGAGTTACTATTGGCCAGGAAAAAAAAGTAGAAAGTAAGACGGATAGAAAGGCAGACAAATCAAATTCCTACTCATGTGTAAGAGAGTTTGCAATCCATTGAGCCTTTTTTTTTTTTCATTTTTGTTGCCCTTGACCAGCTTCCCCTCTTGCATAAAAAAAGAAAAAATAATACTGACTTAGGTGGATAATATAAAGTGATAAATGAAAAAGAAAAAAATCAACAATGCTGAATTAGGTGGATAAAATAAAGTAATAAATGAATAACTAGAATGTGAGTATTCATGCGCTTAACACGTTCATATAAGCAACCATCATGAGAGAGGCTCAAAATCTGACAGTGGAAGCAATGTTGAAGGCTTCCAAGCGGCGCTGTGAACATGCAATTAAAGGACAGGAACTGATGAGACAAGCCGTTTATGACTCTGCCTTGCTTGACATCACCCGCTGATAGCAAGCGTCCTTCAAACACAGACGTATACAGCTTTGGATATCAAGGAAATAGTCCAGAGCGCTGTACATAATCTGATAATACTTCATAGGTGGGTTGTAGCGGCTAAAGAGAACCTCCATGCGCGGCAGAAACTTCTCTTCGTGGTCCAATCAATACCATCGCACCAAACAAAAGCAGGCAAAGTAAGTTTGAGATTAGCCAAATGGTAATGCTTTTAAAATTCTACAGTTTCGCTGGATTAAATTTTAGGAATGTGAATGTTTCTCTAATAAAACGGGAAGCAAAGTGCACAAGAAATATGAACCATTCTCTACGTTCCCCGCACCACATGGCACTGCAATATTAATACAAAAAAGATGAATTACAGCACATGGTCACAAAACTACACTTGAACTACACATACCAGAAAAAGAAAAGAGAACTGAGGAATCTGTGAAAATAATCTGAGAAACAGACAACGATCTGGGCAGTAGTTATGAACAGGCACTCTGACAACGATCTTTAAAAAGTTAGAAAATAAAACCAACCCACTTCTAAGCATTATTATTTCCCTTTTTTGCCATTAACTGAGGAATCTGTGAAAATAATCTAACAAACACTTGTGGACGAGTATGCAGACAACGACCTGGGCAGTAGTTATGAACAGACACTCTGACAACGATCTTCAAAATGCTAACAAATAAAACCAACTCCACTTCTAAGCATTCTTTTTTTTCCATTGACTTTCCATATATATATTTTTTTTTTTAGAAACAGCCACAGTAACATTTTGCAAAGAATAAAAATAATAGTAACCTGTTCAGCGTGCAGTGATTAAAAGTTTTCCTTGAAGCTCATGGTTTGCTGACGAACTCTGAGTGGAATGAACAAAGGAAATAAATATCAATGCAGGAAATGTAGAGTTTTTTTCATAGTCTATTCTAAAGGTTAACGGTGACTTACATAAGTGTGTGTGTGTGTGTGTGTGTGTGTGTGTGTGAGAGAGAGAGAGAGAGAGAGAGAGAGAGAGAGAGAGAGAGAGAGAGAGAGAGAGAGAGAGAGAGAGAGAGAGAGAGAGAGAGAGAGAGAGAGAGAGAGAGAGAGAGAGAGAGAGAGAGAGAGAGAGAGAGAGAGAGAGAGAGAGAGAGAGAGAGAGAGAGAGAGAGAGAGAGAGAGAGAGAGAGAGAGAGAGAGAGAGAGAGAGAGAGAGAGAGAGAGAGATACACGTTTCTCTGGTTGCAAGGTAAGAGGAAGTGTCTATGGGAGGTAATAAACAGTGTCTATGTACGATTTGTAAACTGTTAAGGCAAGAAGCGATAGAGACACAGGATACCCAGACTTCATTAATTCTGGCTGTTATTTGGTACACCTTTCTTGAATTGTTTATCACTGTGAGGTATTTTGACTTGTTCTACACCTCCACTGAATCTATAAACTCGGTAGAAATTGTCAAATAATTTCTCTGCTGTCGTCTTCTTTCTCATGCCGTGGTACAGTGGAACCATGCGTGCTTTGGGGTCCGAGAGGTCTCCAAGCGCACGGGTTCGAATCCTGTCAACGGTCCGAGTGTAGGTTGGGCTTCCTCACTCGGGGCAACGGTTTTCTAGCGGGTGGGTTTTGAGATAGGAGGTACCCCAAAAAGTATCCTCTTTAGCCCAGAAATTCCCGTGAAAAGCCCACATAGTATAGATATAAAAAAATGAAAAAAAAAATTCCACATATTACTTTTGGTGGTGTTAATTGTTACGTATCGCAGTGAAAACGTTAAAGTTGTTGTAGGAAGCGATGAGATAGAATTACCATTTGAGATTCTTGGTGAAGGGTCATCCAATATAATTAATTCCGATGAGTGCGTTACGAAAGAAATTGCCATCGCTGTCTGAAAAAAATAAGGAGAAGAAATCATATCTTTTGATAGGACGAAGAAAATCACATTAACTTCTCCTCTAATCAGAAATGCCAAAAGGATCATAATTCATGCGTTTTGTGGCCTTTATTTTGGAATCTGTGGAGACGTTGAAGAGTTAAGGGACACTAAATGATGATGAAAACCAATACTCTCAGTCTAAAAATGAACAGAATGATAAATAACAAGGAACATGAAACACAAAGGAACATGAAAAACAAACTCGCTATTTCCGTTAACTATTATTCTGGTTTGTGATGATGAAAACCAATTTACTTTACAAATTAACAAAATGAATAACAAGGAACATGAAAAACAAACTTCCAATTTCCAGTAACATTTATACTAGTTTGAAAGGAAAAAACTCAAAGAAAACCCTTCACACAAAAATAGAAGTGTTGTCTTTATAGAAAACCAACATCTATACCAACAAAACTCAAATACAAGACAACTGTAACCAATCAATCCCTTCAATAATTGGACGCAAATCTACCTTGAATTTTGAGTACGATTAGACTATTTTATTGACATTAGGAAGGATGTATGGAGATCAGAAGATTAATGGCCACAGTCTTAATCATTTTACTGAAGCTGTGTAGGATCACCAAATAGTAACCAAAAGGAATATGAAAACGTGTCATGGTACTGAGGGAATTAATACAACAGAAACGATAAAGAATATTGATGAACAGCGAAACACAATACCTACCGTTACCTCAGTCCACCTTCAGAGAGAAATGTGAGACTGTGGTGGCCGGAACGCTAACCACTCATCGCCATTAATACTCTGACGCACAACGGGAACAAAGGAAAAGAGAGAGAGAGAGAGAGAGAGAGGTACATTCAGCACCCACAGAGAAGTATAATGGAAATCTCGTTCAGAAACACTTGGCAAGCAGCTCTCCTCGATACGTCAATCCTTCAGCAGTCTTGTCGGCGCGATTCACTGCCCACAACGACTGACAGTTTTCAGTCTGATGAGGAACACCTTCTTTGGACTTCATGGTGTGGCAGTGTAAGCATTAACACTGTCTGTCTATCAATATCTATCTATCTGTCTATCTATCCATCTGTCTCTTCATCCCCACCTCTCCACCACACTGAGATAAAAGGTAGCGTGCATTTAGCCAAGTCTTGAGTACATGAAAACGAGAAGGGAAAGTGGACAAATATTCAAGCGTAAAACTGCTACACATTCTTTTCTTTGTTCCCAGAGAGAGAGAGAGAGAGAGAGAGAGAGAGAGAGAGAGAGAGAGAGAGAGAGAGAGAGAGAGAGAGAGAGAGAGAGAGATGCTTCTGAACGGGTCATTAGCACGAGGATCCGTAATACCACAACTCCTCTCAGTCTGACAAGAGTGGACGGACAAACAGAGCGACCTTATATCTGTCCATCAATCCCTCCACATGCACTGACTACTGGAAACATGAACACAAAACACGTCACTCCCTTTACCCAGAACGCGCACTGGGACGTGATACAAGAACTCTGCAGGAAGCAAGACTGGAAACTCATACACAGGAGCTCACCCAACCCTGGCGAGGACAGATACATATTTGCGAGGGAGGGTATACACTCTGCGAACGAGGACACTCATTAACAAAGGCGCCGTAGGAACACAGGAGATTAGAGTAGAGAGAAAGAATGGGAGTCAACACTGCCGGTGATGAAGATAAGACTGAAAGAGTTTATAAAAAAAGAGTAAAGAGAAAGGGGGGTGAGAAAAATAAATCATACAAAACTAGGGCTGGTAGTCGAGAGAGAGAGAGAGAGAGAGAGAGAGAGAGAGACACACACACACACACACACACACACACACACACACACACACACACACACACACATACACACACAAAGAGAAAGAATAAAAAAATACAGAAAAAAAAGAGAAACAATAAAATCGAATTAAAAAAGTAAAAAAAAAAAAAATGAGAAGAAGAGGAAGAAGAGAGGAGGAGGAGGGAAAACAAACCACCCACTTTGATCAATTATGTCAAAAGACGTCCACTAATTGGGCAGTGGGCAGCCTATTAACGAGCGTCTCTTATGTCGCTCACCACGCCGAGAAAAGGTCTGTGGCGGATATGTGAAACAGCCACTTGATTAGGCAGAGAAGGCTGGACTGGGACGGGACGGAACAGCACGGGCCAGAATGTAAAAGGACAGGGCAGACAAGGACAGCACAGAACATAACAGGACAGATTAGGACAGCACGGGACAGAATGGAACAGGAGGAGACAGGACAGAATGGGACAGGACAGAATGGACGGGACAGAATGGATAGGACAGAATGGGATAGGACAGAAGGGAACAGGACGGGACGGGACAGAACAGCACTGGACAGGACAGAAAGGGATAGGACAGAATGGGACAGGACGGGACAGGACAGAATGGGACAGGAAAGAATGTAGTGGACAAAATAGCGAAGCAGGATCAAAGGAGTGTGAGTAACTGGTACAGAGAGAGAGAGAGAGAGAGAGAGAGAGAGAGAGAGAGAGAGAGAGAGAGAACAGTCTTTGCCGTGATCCGTGGCCCATTTATCCTCATTTCCCTTCCTCGTTTTCTCCATTCTCGTGCCCTCCATCTCTCTCTCTCTCTCTCTCTCTCTCTCTCTCTCTCTCTCTCTCTCTCTCTCTCTCTCTCTCTTAAGCCTTAATCCATTTCTGTTTACCTTGCTTTTGCCCAAGAATTCTTTCCTCTTTTTTTTTCTTCCACTTTTATTCCTTTTTCCTCCTTTTCTCTATTTTCCTGCCTGTTTTTTTTTTCTTCTTCTCTTCATTCATTCTCTCATCGCAGGTTCTCCTAAGCACTTATCTCTGATTTAATTTTCTCTTCTCCTCTTCTTTATCGCCTGCTTATCTTTTCCTTTCCTTTCTCCTCCTCCTCTCCTCCTCCTCCTCCTCCTCCTCCTCCTCCTCCTCCTCCTCCTCCTACTTCTCTTGCTTTTCTTCTTCTACTTCTTTTTCTTCTTTTTTTTCCTCCTCCTTCTCCTCCTCCTCCTTCTCCTCTTCTTCCTCATCATCCTCGCTTTAACTGTCGTGGTCGTAGTTGTCGTCGTACATAAAAATCACACAAACACATAGACTCTCTCTCTCTCTCTCTCTCTCTCTCTCTCTCTCTCTCTCTCTCTCTCTCTCTCTCTCTCACGCTTTATTTTTTTTTCTGGCACCTACATTAGTGATATTTCTTACAGTAACCAGAAATAATGTTGTTTTTCAGCGATTATTTTGTGCCTTTGTTTAATTATATTTGATGTTTTAGAGTTTAAAAATGTGAGAATATATATTTCATGCCTTTTCTATTTGAAGTGGCTCGTAAAAAGGTGAATAAAAATGGACTGACTTTCGAGAGCTTTGGAGGTTTTCCACGGCATTGATATTTATTGTTCCATAATAGAAATGTTTTATTTTCATTTTTTTTAACATTTTATTATTTATTTTGTTTATCAGTTTGTTGATTTATTCATTGCTTCATCTCTCTCTCTTTTTTCTTTTTATCCTTTGTACATTCATTCATACATATTACCTTGTTCCATGCATACTTCCACTTTGTCACGTTATTTCAATTCTATTTATATCATTTCCTTCTCTTTTGGACAGGAATAAATGCCACACCGATTTTTTGAGGGAGAAAATTTATATACGTAAAGAAATATCTCGTTACTATCATTACTATTACTGTTACTATCACCCTTCATGCGACTGTTACCCTTGTTCTTGGTGCTAAAGTTACTGTCAGTAATTGTTACTCCCATCACTACCAACACCGCCACATAACATTATAAATTACTATTTTACAACCACCACCACCACCACCACCACCTCCAAAGCTCCGCCAGACAAATACCTAAGGCAACGGTGTGTGTGTGTGTGTGTGTGTGTGTGTGTGTGTGTGTGTGTGTGTAAGGAAAGGGGTGAGTGACCTTGAGAGCAGGAAGGTATGTTTAGAATGCGGCAGGGCAGTGTACAGAGATAGATAGATAGATAGATAGATAG
>NC_059270.1:1407859-1430359 GCF_017591435.1 Portunus trituberculatus
TCTACTATTGCTATTCTTTTATGTTATTTTATTGCTGTTGTCAATGATGCTGTTTTTATTGCCGTTATTATTGCTTTTATTGTTGGTCTCGTTGTTGGTATACCTGTCATCACTACTGGCTATTGTCATCAGCTTTATATTCATCATAGGCAACATGCTTATTTCAATTGTTATTAGTGTATTGCAATCCTCACGCTATATTCACACACTAAGCTCTCACCTTTGTGCCCCTTTATGCTACATTCTAACGCTACTGACACCGCTCAAACTAAGGCCAATACCCAGAAACTCTCCGCTCTTCAGCCACGACTATCATCAAAGACTACAAAGATTATTAACCAATTTTTCAAGACTGTTTCTCCTTCCAGTAATGTATGAATCCTCTTGACTTATTACTGAAACTAATAAAAACACCTTAAAAACTCAGGTAGCTTCAACTAGAGGAGGTTCGGCGCAGAAATCTTTCAGAAAACGGCCTTAACACTTCACTCATACACTCTACACTCACGGTAGACCTTCATGGCCACGCCTCTCACAATAAATCCCTGACACTACACTTCCTCACGCCGCGTCCCTCATGGTTCTCTTGACACAGAATTGCAAAGTGGTAGCCAGTGGGAATATGCAGTGAGGGTGGAGCGGGATTCCGGCGAGAGTGAGAGGGGTGTGTGTGTGTGTGTGTGTGTGTGTGTGTGTGTGTGTGTGTGTGTGTGTGTGTGTGTGTGCCGTGCCAGCAGCCCTCCTCCTCCTCCTCTTCCTCCCACACGAAGCAACTCACTGTGTAATACATGCTAAGTAGAGGTGGGGTCAAAGTAATAAGTTTAGCACGTTTTATCAAGAGTTAAGGAACGCCTGAAAATATCGCTGTCGTTATAAAATAAGTATGTTACTTTACTGAGTTTTCCGCGCATAAGTTAGTGTGTGCATGGTAAGTTAGTGCCTTGTCATGTAAACAAGTTGTCTCGGCGAGTGGTTGGCGGATGGAGAAGATGGATAGAGTGGTTTGAGTTTGAGTCTTGCCGAGATGTAACTTTTTTTTTTCGCGTGTCTTTCAGTGATACACAAAGTTGTCACAAACACAGTACTTAGCCAGTCATTCACCTCACTAGAATTGTGGCTTCGTATAAGTAGAACACAGGAATCAACTTGAGTTTCTGGAAATATGTAGCACTATAAAATTAAGGCGCGGCACGGCAAGCAGTCACGCCGCAGACACACACTTCACTGCGGCGATACCAAACACTACGAGAGAAAGAGAGGATTCATGTATACACCATTATATTAAATAACAATTACACTATACCCTATCTTTTTTTCTGCATATAGATAGATAGATTTATTGACCACAAAAATACAGAATACTACACTATAATGTGGGAAATGGGGTTATGGTCCATATCAAAACCAATGAAAAGATGATCAGGACAGTAATTAACTCAAACAAATCCAATAAAATCATAAAACCAATAAATAATGATACTAAATAGATACTTAGTTGTTGGAAAGAACATCACAGCCCAGCACAAGGCAACACATCGGTGCAGAGTTCATTCCCTCACTTCGACAAAATATGCAGCACTACCAAGTCGGCGCTGATTCACAAACGACCTAACTTGGCATGACAACATTCCTACTGCGACCTGCGAACCACTGTCCTCCACTTTCACGGCACAAGTTTTCAAGGCTTTTGCATTTTGCCCCGCCACGTGCCCTCCTCTGGCTATATTACCGTGGAGGACAGAACACTGCACAAATTAACGAACAGCAAAACGGTAAGACTTTAATAAGGATTCTCGCTGGCACCGTTACCTCAAACAACGCTCAGACGCAGATTGAAAGAATAAAAAAACGGAACGTGATACAATACTAGAAAGAAATCGTGAGAGAAAGGAAGCCAACCACCGAGGCTCGAGTTGTTAGTGACGAAACAGCATAAAAGAACCTTTATCGAACACATCTTTGATTCATTCCCGCGTCAAGATATTGCCTTAAGGAATACCACCGTCACATGCAAGGGGAAGGCAGGCCAGCATGGGGACAGCTGCCAAGATTAAGGTGTGATTACAATAAAAACAATTGCAATGATGACGATGATGCGTTATTATTATTATTATTATCACTATAATTATTATTATCATTATTATTATTATTATTATTATCATTATTATTATTATTATTATTATTATTATTATTATCATTATTACTATTATTATTATCATTATCATTTTTAGTATTACCATGATTATTAAAACTATTACTCTTATTATTATTGTTGTTGATTTTATTGATGGTACTGCTGTTGTTGTAGTCCTTACCATTATTACTAAAAACAGCATGAAAAAAATTACAACAACAACAACAACAACAACAACCACAATTTCCTCAGCAATCAGCGTGGTGGCGCCTTGCCCCTCATCCACTCTGCTCACACGATGGTTGTCTCTAGCTGTCTGTGACTGGCTGGTGGCTGGCTGGTGGCTGGTGGTAAGGGACACACAAACAGGGGGAATCCAGAGCCTCGCTTGTAACCTCTCCTGCGACTCTCAGTGAGAAGAAAAGCGGCAAGGAAAGGAGGATACATGTGACCACAGCAAGGCCCGTTGATAACAAGGATTTATGGCGCGGCTTATCAACAACAGCTGGTGTCTAATGGATGGTCCGAAGAGCAATATCCAAGCCACCCCTGCCAGCACCGTGCCAATGATTTTAACTAGCTATCGCCTAGGAGCAGGTTTCGAGTGGGTTTCATCATGTAATAGCTAGTAATTGCAAGACACTCCTTCTCCCTGCGAGTGTATCTGTGTGGTTTTATTCAGCAACAAATTCAACGGTCGGTAATGAAAGGTTCTTAATGTCACGTGTGTCTCTGCAATTGTCTGAGCGTGCACCAAACCATTCCAGTCGTTTCTGAGGCAAGACTCCATGACGTTAGGTTATGAATGTGGAGGGATGTTCTTCTCTACAGTTTTGGTGGCGTGTAGACTTGCTCTACACTATGCACATAAATATGAATGCAATTAACAAAATACAATAAACTTTTTTTTTGTATATATGAAGAAGGGTGAACAAACGTAGGAGAGTAGTAATAGTAGTAGTAGTAGTAGTAGTAGTAGTTGTAGCAGTAGTTAATGGTGGTGACTGGTAGTGGTGGTCGTTGCATTAGAGGTAAAATGAACAGTCGTGGATTAATTGCTATAAATGTGAACCATAAATAAGTGCAAAGTGAAGCGCAGCATATACATAACAGAGGAACTAAGGGAGTGACAGCGAAATACAGCTGAAAAATGCTACAACCCCTCATGCAGAGAAAAGAGCAACAGATACAAATATGCATAAAAAAACGGAAAAAGTAAAGAAAAGAAACCAAAAACTTTCAAAATAAATAAAAACTTTCAAATTCTAAAGAAGGGAAAGCCAAGAACCTTCCATAGATAAGCAAAGACTTTATGGTTTATGAGAAACGCCCTTTTCAGAGAGAGAGAGAGAGAGAGAGAGAGAGAGAGAGAGAGAGAGAGAGAGAGAGAGAGAGAGAGAGAGAGAGAGAGAGAGAGAGAGAGAGAGAGAGAGAGAGAGAGAGAGAGAGAGAGAGAGAGAGAGAGAGAGAGAGAGAGAGAGAGAGAGAGAGAGAGAGAGAGAGAGAGAGAGAGAGAGAGAGAGAGAGAGAGAGAGAGAGAGAGAGAGAGAGAGAGAGAATATATATATCACTCCTCACACATATCTCAAACTTGCGCAGTGAACCAGGTGTGTGGCAGTTAGGGGCATCAAATGGTGATCATCGAAGGGCTGAGGATGAGAAGCTTGGGGACATGAAGCAGACTTGGGTGAGCAGAGTGTGCATCGGGGCGTCGTCACATTTAATCCTTCCGTTTAGATTAGTGGGTATTGCTTTCATTATTACTGCCAGAGTGGAAACATGGAGCTACTGGTGGATCATCATTGCTAGAGAGGAAACATGGAAGTACTGGTAGAAAGAGAGGTCTCCAAGCGCACGGGTTCGAATCCTGTCCACGGCCCGAGTGTAGGTTGGGCTTACTCACTGGGGCAACGGTTTCCTAGCGGGTGGGCTTTGAAATAAGAGGTACCACCACAAAAAGTATCCTCTTTAGCCCAGAAATTCCCGTGAAAAGCCCACATGGTATAGAAAAAAAGGGAATATAGCGTAAGGTGGGTGAGGCCAAACACAGCAGCCTTGTTACCGCGCTTGCTGCCTTCCTATCCAAGATATAAGCGTAATTAAAATCCCAAAAGCTGAGATCTCATAGAATTTTACAAGAGAACATAGCATACGTGGATGAGGCGAGATGCAGCAGCTTTGTTACCGCGCCTACTGCCTCCCTATCCACGAAATAAGCGTAATTCAAATCCCAAAACCTCAGATCTCATAACCAAGTGTTCAGGATAGAATCAATTAGGAAAATTATACATCACGTGAAGAGTTATCCACTTTAGAAGGAGAAATACGCTTTTCATGTCTTTTCACCTATACTGAATACACATAACATACCCAGAGCTACGTAATACCAAACACTTCCCTAAATGAAAAGAAATAAGAGTGAATAATGTGTCAACGTACATTCTCTGACACAGGCGCTGAAACCAATGTACGTTCATATCAGAATTTCTGCAATCCTGAAAAAAAGACCCCTGGTATGCGACTCTCGTGCCGGAATGCATAGTTCAGCTAGACAAATCCGGCAACATGGAGCGCTTGATCTATCTTTCCCGCCGGCAGCTATTGACAGAATCGACACAGTCCCGCCTGGCCACCTCTTACTACCCACTCAGCGACGACATGACTCCACAGATAACACATACTGAATCTAACGCAGCATTCAGTGAGTTATGAGAAGCGTCCACTGCTGGTTGTGGTGGTGGTGATACTGTGAATGGAAGGATTAAAAGTTAACTCTTTCAAAACTGCAACACATTTTTACTTTGAGATTTGTGTGCGATTAGACCATTTTTATTGACATCAGGAAGGGTCTATGGAGATCAGAAGATTATTGGCCACTGTCTTCACTATTGTAATCCCCCACATGAGTTTCTGAAGCTGTATAAAATCAACAAATAGTAAGAAGAATGAATATGGAAACGCGTCATGGTACTGAAGGGGTTAACTAAGGTGAAGCAGGAAGACGAAGAAAAAAGAAGAAGAAGAAGAAGAAGAAGAAAAAGAAGAACAAGAACAAGAACAAGAACAAGAACAAGAACAAGAAGAAGAAGAAGAAGAAGAAGAAGAAGAAGAAGAAGAAGAAGAAGAAGAAGAAGAAGAAGAAGAAGAAGAAATGTATATATGAACACTGGCACTAGTGTAAGGAGTGGTAATGAAAATATTGATGATGACAACGATAGACTAAATTTTTACCTCCATTTTTTTTTCATTGGCATTATTAGCACAACTGGCAAACCTTCCTCGGCTATTCTGCTAATCTGACAAGCGTTTCTCTGATCGTAACCATTATTAGCACTATCTTAACCCCTTCAGTACCATCACGCGTTTTCATATACATTGTGCTTATTATTAGATGATTTTGATACAGCTTTAGAAACTCATGGGGGTATTAAAATAGTGAAGACTGTGGCCATTAATCTTCTGATCTCCATAGACCCTTCCTAATGTCAATAAAATGGTCTAGTTGTACATAAATCTCAAGGTAAAACTGTGTCCCAGTATTGAAAGGGTTAATCATCACTTCATCTGAAATCTCAACCATAATCACCATCATTACCATCAGTGCTACCACCGCCATCACCACCACTACCACCACCACCACCACTACCCTAACTCTATTACCCAGGGTGAAGGCCGTCATGAGCGGCGCCATGAAGGCACCATTCACCACCAATCACCGGGAAAGGATCACACCGTCAGATGGACCGCACCCAATCAAGCGCCATTCAACCTCATAGCCACACACTGTTGTCTATTTCTGGTGGCGGTGGGCGGCACACAGACCACTTCCAAGGCTCCGTAACCTAGTTTTAAGGGGGGGTGAAAAGTGGAAATCCTCATCTCACACTGCCGAATGTCGTTCACAACACAGGAAATGCAGTGGTCTAGTCGCCGGATTCCTATACGTGACTTTTTACTTACTTCCTTCATTTATTTTCTTGTTTTTCCATCTTTACTCTATTTTCTTAACAGTGATTTGAATTTATGGTTTCCACGTGCAGGATGTGTACCAAAGCGGTGTCTTGCTGCCTCATATCTTATTTTCTTCGCCTGTTCCTTAATACTACTACACAGGACATAACCTCACATTAACTCTTTTAGTATCAGAACGCTTTATCATATTAAATCATATTTTGTAAATTTCCACAGCTTGAAAATCTTATGTGGGGAGATTAAAACTGTAAAGACTCTGGCCATTAATCTTCTGAAATCCGTAGAGCCTTCCTAATGTCAAGACGTCTAATCATACCAAAACTCAAGATAGAAATGCGTACCAGCACTGAAGAGGTTAAGTTCCCAGCATATCAGCCATTCCTTGCATTGCTATAGGGAAGTTTAGGACAATTTATTTTTCCATGCACGTATGAAGGATAAAATCAGTCGACGTGCATAAGTGAAACATAAAAAAAACACACTAAAATATGTAAAAAGCTTCCAAAAATACAGTAATGTTTTTAAATTAATGTACATGAGGTTATTCATACACCTCCCTAGGAATAAACTTGCCTCAGCTTAGCGCCATCCCCAGCACCGCACCGCACCACACTGCACCGCACCGTTCCGCCACTCTCCATGCATTTGTTATCATACCCCCACTCCTCCAATTACTCCTTACTCCAATACACAACGCTGGAATACAGTATCATAAACACAACAAATCTCTCTCTCTCTCTCTCTCTCTCTCTCTCTCTCTCTCTCTCTCTCTCTCTCTCTCTCTCTCTCTCTCTCTCTCTCTCTCTCTCTCTCTCTGTTACTACTACTCGAGAGAGAGAGAGAGAGAGAGAGAGAGAGAGAGAGAGAGAGAGAGAGAGAGAGAGAGAGAGAGAGAGAGAGAGAGAGAGAGAGAGAGAGAGAGAGACGGGATGATGATGTGATGTTAATTCCATCCTCAGCTGACACTTCAGTTAATAGCCATAAAGCGAGTATATGTGAAGGGGCTCGCTGTGTTGGCCTGTAGCTGTGTAGGGATCTCCACACACACACACACACACACACACACACACACACACACACACACACACACACACACACACACACAAACACACACACACACACACACACACACACACACACACACACACACACACACACACACACACACACACACACACACCTTTTTAACAAGTCCCAAAGTACACCTAGGCAAATAACTACACATTACCAGACATCGTATTCTCTTTTACAACAAAACACGGCAAACAAACCAAGAAAAACACAACAAAGAGGGCGGAGGCGCACTTACACACCCTCCCTACTTATCCACCCTGCCCTGCCTACCTATCCCACCCACTCATCATTCCAGGAACAGTGACAGGAACAATTATTATGAAAATGAAGTGAGGTGGTGACGCTCCAGTTAATATCCCAAGGGAGACCACGTCGCCTTTTAATATAAGTGCTGATATTTGGCCGACGTGGAGGGCTGTGGTGGTGTAAGGGCGGGTGGCTGGCGGTAGTTTTAGTAGAGGAAAGAGACAGCGAGAGGGAGGTAGGTTCAAGCTCCGAGAAGGGCTTATAGTGTGCCGGAGCGGAAGATGATGTAGTTTTATTGGTATGGGGGCTTTCAATATCTACAGCGGGGCCTCCGTGGTGCGCTGGATGCCTACAAATTTCTTTTTTCACGTGCAGCCCCTAAATGCATTGTGAGCGTATGAGAAGCGTACCTGGCGAAGAAAGATGTATAACAGAAATCGTGCATTGCTGGTACTGTGTCTGTGTGTGTGTGTGTGTGTGTGTGTGTGTGTGTGTGTGTGTGAGCCTCCTTAGCGCAGAGAAGGGAGGGATGACTTGAGGCACGCTGGTGAGCCTCAATAAATGTGTTTGTGGGGAGTCGTAGGCAAATGGGGTTAGGAACGAGAGGAACTAGAAAGTTGATTAAGAGAGAGAGAGAGAGAGAGAGAGAGAGAGAGAGAGAGAGAGAGAGAGAGAGAGAGAGAGAGAGAGAGAGAGAGAGAGAGAGAGAGAGAGAGAGAGAGAGAGAGAGAGAGAGAGAGAGAGAGAGAGAGAGAGAGAGAGAGAGAGAGAGAGAGAGAGAGAGAGAGTAAGAGAAAAAAAAAAAGTAAGGGAGCTGTGTAGAAGATCGTGAAGAGGAGGAGGAGGAGGAGGAGGAGGAGGAGAAAAAGAAGAAAAAGGAGAAGGAGGAGGCGAAGAAGAAGAAGAAATAATAAAAACAACAACAACGACAACAACAACGAAGAGGAAGTGGAAGAGGAGGAGGAGGAGAAGAGGAAGAAAGGAGGAGGCGTGGAGGAATTTTGTGGGGAGGAAAGTCAATGTGGTGTGAAATATTTGAAGGGAAGGTGGATGGTGGTGTGGAGCCATTATTGAGGCAGCCAAGATGAAGCGTGATGGACAGGTGATGGGGGGGGAGGCTGGGGATGAGCGGGAGGTGACGGAGGGAGGGTCGTAGGAAGGGGAGGTGACGGAGAAGAGGCTGGAGGAGGAGGGGAGGTGACTGAAAGAAGAGATGCTGCTGCTGTTGTTGTTATTGTTATTGTTGTTGTTGGTGGTGGTGATGGTGGTGGTGGTAGTGATGTTTTGTTAAGTTGCTGCTACTACTGCTACTACTATTACAACTCCATCAACAACAGCAACTACTATTACTTTTAGTACTATTATTATTACTCAGTGAAAATAATAAAAAAAAATTGTAATAATAACAATAATGAAATTTTACCCTTCTACGGAATGTGTGTGTGTGTGTGTGTGTGTGTGTGTGTGTGTGTGTGTGTGTGTGTGTGTGTGTGTGTGTGTGTGTGAAGCATGTGTGATATGAACTCCCACTAAAACCACCACCACCACCACCACCACTACCAGCACCACCACAATGAAAACCAGCCGGATGTAATGTAGCTGAGGTCCTTATACTTAACTCATAAAAAAAAAATCGAGAGGTGACAGTGTACATTAAAATTTACTCCCCAATCTCACTGATATCGGTATAGAAGGAAGAGGCAGAGAGAAGAGTGTAGGGGGAGTGTCGAGAGAGGAGAGGGAGGGAGAGAGGGTAGGGGACAGCTGCTCCTCAAGACACTACACTAGATTGTATGGTAAGGTGAAAGGGAGAGAAAGGGAGAGTAGGAGGGGAAGGAGACTGGAATGGGAGAGAGAGAGAGAGAGGGGGAGGAAGGCTATAGACAGGAAGGGAAGTTACGGGAGTGTACAAGATAGACACCTGGTAGCGGTAACAAAGGAAAGAGACAGGGAGGAAGAGACGCCGTGATGAAAAGGTAAGACAGAGCGACAGGTTAGATCAGACAGGACACTGGGAAAGGTGAAAGGAAGAAAAGAAAGACGAGAAGAGAAGAGAATAAGGAACAGAATGAGGAAGAAAACGCTAATACAAGAGAAGAGGACACAGGAGAATAGCTGGAAGAGAAGAGAAGAGAATAAGGAACAGAATGAGGAAGAAGAAGCTAAAACAAGAGAAGAGGAAACAGGAGAAAACAAACTCTTACAAGGGAGGAAACAGACAGACCATTTCTCTTTTTCTTACCTCCTTACCTTCCCTTGCCACCACGCCGGAAGAAACACTCTCAAAGCCCTGATGAAGCGAAGCGAACAAGGCAACTAGTAAATAAGAAATGAGGACTTAGGGAACACAGCCTAGAGAAGAGGAGACGAAAGAGCGCAGCGTCCTGACCAAACACTCCTCTTAATGGTCACTGCCACGAGTGTCTAATGCCTTGAGCTGACCTACACCACCCTTATCAGAGTCCCTATATGCCACTCCTTTGATCTCACCAGCACACAAGGCATTATTGTTCTCCGGCGGTGGAGGTCCTGAGTAACACAAGGCAGGCGGAAGGTTTGTGTGGACCGCCTCAAGTTGTCCAGAGTTAAAGGAGATGTTTGCCGCCGTTTTGAAAGAGGTCGGAAGTTGGTGTAGTGGTAGTAGTAGCAGTAATACGTAATAATGGTTATGGGGAGGTGTTGTGTCTGGGTAACTGGGCCTGTATTCAGAAACACTTTGCTTTCTCTCTCCACGAGTATTTTCTAAGGCCACAGAGATGATTAGCGTGGTTTTCAAGAGTGTTTCTCCAGTTAATAATGTAGAAATCTTGTCACTATACCTCTAGAACCGTAAAAAACACTCTTAAAAACGCTCTTCTCTCTCTCCACGACTATTTTCCAAGGCCACAGAGATGATAAGCGGGATTTTCAAGAGTGTTTCTCCAGTTAATAATGTAAAAATGATGTCACACTGTCCCTAGAATTGTAAAAACGCCTGAAATAACTCAATGTCATTATACAGCGAAGAAAGTTGTGTGTGTGTGTGTGTGTGTGTGTGTGTGTGTGTGTGTGTGTGTGTGTGTGTGTTTTAGAAGGGAAAGGACGCCTGCGTTTATGGTGTCTCTAATATAAGGTTACTGGACTCTTATGGTAGTGGTGATGACTGCAATGATAGTGATGGTAAGGATGACTGTTGCGGTGTTGGTGGTGATATGAAACTACCACTTCCATTTCCTTACTGCCACTATCACTACCATTCTTGCCTTTAATAATATACAACTCCTAATCTCCTTACCACCATGAAGCTGTAAAAAAATGAATAAAAACAAACTAGGGTACACCCATCACACCACACCAGCCACTACCACTATTACAGGTGACACAAAGTAATGAAGTAACACAGCGGCACCTTTTCCCTGCTCCCTGTTCCCTGTGGGCCGCTGAGTGACTGTTCACGGGTGACAAAATGTACAGCCACACGCACGAGAGGAGGCAAGAGGAGGTTCCCAGGTATCCTCGGGCTCACCTCATTAACTCTTGCTGCTCATTAACACTTTCTTCCTCCGACAGGTACGTGACGAGCCTTCCTCCCATCACTCGTCCCAGACCGTGAGTACGAAACGGCAACTTCAATGTGTGTGTGTGTGTGTGTGTGTGTGTGTGTGTGTGTGTGTGTGTGTGTGTGTGTGTGTGTGTGTGTGTGTGTGTGTGTGTGTGTGTGTGTGTGTGTGTGTGTGTGTGTGTGTGTGTGTGTGTGTGTGTGTTCTCTTGATGCACAGCTTACAGGAGTCACTCACTGCCTGGTCACCTGGCTAGCTCACAAGCCACAGAACCAAGTGTTATCATTCCTGCTGCGTCACCAGGTGGTCAGAAAGTTAATACTAGTGAAATTATAAAATATACAATGAATACTAACATTTGTTTTAAATCTATGCACTTCTTCACTTACATTACATCCACACACTTCATATATGTGAGTCAGCAGTAACAGTAATAGTAACTCAAAACTCAAGAATATATGTGCTAATTTTCTATTTATTATTCGAGTAGCTTATCCTGGTTGCTAAACTCAGAAGTCTCACACGCTGTATTTCTAGAGTTGAGAGATATTTAAGAGCAGGACGTTATAGATGTAAAAAAGATTAAAAGTAAAGCAATATAAAAGTAGTCATTATGAAATTATTCTCTTTTGAATTTGAGTCAAGGTGGAGTGAAGAAGCAAGACTCAGACCACAGCACTAAACAATGGTGACCGTATCACTGACACAACACAGGGAGTCATCAGCCTTCACACTCATTACTTACAAAGATAATCTGTTTTGTAACGTACTTTCCTATCATTTCCAGCTTACAGATAAAAAAATATACAAACATCGATCAGGTTGCATAAAACTTATAAAAAGAAAGTTATATTTACGGTGTCTGGTATCAGTATAAACTTCCAATTAAAATAACATAAAACATGGTTTTTTTTTAACAGCTTTTCAAAGGTAAGTGAGCATAAAGACCATATCGGTATAGTTCACAAAGGAGGATTTATCAAATGTCTTTATATTTTCAGAATTACGTAAAAGTGAAAATGCATGAGTAAAACTCTAGTCCAAAAAGAGAAGAGTAAAATTTATTATTCTAAGTAAAAGAATAAACAAAATTGAATGTATTCATTCGTACTGAATACATTAAACATCAGAGGCCGGTGGCTGGCGGGACGCGGCGTGCTCAAAGTGCAGGAGGAAAGAGAAAAGCCAACCATCATTGAGCTGGTAAATTTTGGTAATTGGTGGAAGCAGAGAAGAGGATTTTGCTGAAATTTTAAAAGTGAATAGAAGAAATGCATTTATATCGAAAGCGTCGTAAAAAATATTGAAAAAATACCAAAATACAAAAACAACGTTATGGATGACAATACGTAGCTTTACCATAAAAGTTATTAGTATGCACGCAGACCAAAGCTTATAACAGAAACACGCAGAATTCGGTAGAGAGGACGATCAAACATGGGATGAAAAGTATCAAAGACAGAAATAGATTTGGTTTCAATTGTAAAATGCTTAACTGTGGCCTTAATATTGCTGTACATTTACCACAAAAACAGTCAATCATTTCACATTCCCATCAAATTTCAGTTTACACCATTCATAAAACAAGTCAGCTATAATCCACTTCACAGACAGGACACAAAAGCGACAGTGATATGAACTACCACAAAAACAGTCACTCATTCCACATTCCCATCAAATTTCACCTCACACCATTCATAAAACAAGCCAGCTATAACCCACTTCACAGAGAAGGCACATAAGCGAGAGTGCCATCAACAACCTGGAACAGCATTTTTATATCCACTAGTCGAAAACTGAAAGGAAATATTACATACATAAGAAACATTAAACGTCTACCCTTCACGCTTTCCAGAAACAAAAAGTGCATTAAATAGAATATATAAAAAAAATATGCATGGTAAAAGGAAGGCAGAGAGAAATAAGCAGAGAGGTGATGCAAAGCCATTACAAAGAAAGCACACCACAATGATGCCACTCAGGAAAAGGACGCATTTCACACTTAAAGGAGATGAATACACATTTTTCAAAACAGTTCGCTGCTTGTCACAGGAATAATGGACAAGACTGAAGGGAGAGAAAAAACAAATAGTGGTAAATCTCGTATACGCTTGATTCTATACGGTATTTCTCCAGCTGATAAAGTAGAAACCTTGTCAATCTACCACTAGAACCATTAAAACATCTAAAAATAACTCATGTGAAAATAAGTATAGCCGGCCATCATAAATCGCAGCGTTTCCCGTCATCGCTTTTCATCAACAGCAGGATATATATTGTAGCGGGAATAAATAGCAATAACACTCATTCAGAAACGCATTGCTGTCACACTACTACTATTTTCCAAGGCTACAAAGATGATTAGCGGGGTTCGATACAGTGTTTCTCCAGTTGATAATGTAGAAATCTTGTCAATCTGCCACTAGAACCATAAAAACACCTTGGAAAAACTCGTGTGAATGTAAATAAAGCTTTTGAATAGTGGAGGTGAAGCAGAGAAGTGTTAGAGAATACGAGCGTTGGAGACAAGTATTGCATGGCACATGATGCAATAAAACATGTAACTCCTAAACACAATTTGTAAAACACTTCATGCATTTAGTGTTATTACAATTACTTTAGTTGGTGGTGCTCACGTATCCTTGATCATTGTCTTTTTACAGTTATTACTATCATTGTTGTAATTGCTGCTGTTGTTGTTATTGTTATCATCACCATTAACGCAATTACTATTGGAGGAGGTGAAGAGAAACACAGGTGTAGGAAGATGAGTTTATTCCCGACTAGTTTTGCTAATGCTTCTTCGGGAATAAACTCACCTCCCTACGCCTGTGTTTCTCTTCACCTCCTCCTCGAAATTGTCTGAATGTCTGAGCAATTACTATTATGAAAACCAGCGCCAGGATATATTTAGCACTGGTCAGACCTCATCTAGACTCAGCTGTACAGTTCTGGCACCATTACTACAAAAAAGATGTGAGTCTTTAGAATCAACGCAAAGGAGAATGTCTTAAAGGATACAGTGAATGAGAAATATTCCTTACGAGACGAGACTGAAGCTATTACATTTACATCCCTTAGAGAGACGTAGGCTAAGAGGTGACCTGATAGAAAGCTTTTAGTGGTATAGGAGTTATGACAATAGAAACAGAAGTAAGAAAGATCACTAATCAGGATAGAACAAGAAAAAATAAATACTCCAGAATGAGATAAAAAGAATCGGTTTTTAAATAGAGTGGTTAATGAAAGGAACACACTCAGTAATCAACAAATTCTATGACTGGAGACGATAAGTGGAAATAGATAGGCATGCTTTATTCAAGGACTGACACGTGTAGGTCTGGTGGCACCTTGCAGCTTCCCCTTTTTTTACGTAATAGGGGAAAGCTGGCCAAGGACAACATAAGCGGTAAAAAGGCCCACAATGTTGCCAGTTCCCTTGCAGGTCAGAGAGAGTTAGCCAAAAGAAATCGGTAAATGTCTTGTAATCTCCCTCTTAAATGAAGTCACGTCATAGGAAGTTGGAAATACAGAAGCAGGCAGGGAGTTCCAGAGTTTACCAGAGAAAGTTATGAATGATTGAGTGTACTGGCTAACTCTTGCATTAGAGAGTTGGACAGAATAGTGATGAATGATTAAGAGTACTGGTTAACTCCTGCATTAGAGAGTTGGACAGAGTAGTGGTGAATGATTGAGAATACGGGTTAACTCTTGCATTAGAAAGCTGGGCAGAATAGTGGTGAATGATTGAGAGTACTGGTTAACTCTTACATTAGAGATTTGAATAGAGTACGGGTGAGAGAAGAAAAAACTTTCTGCAAGAAGAGAAGAGACGTGCAGTTAGGAAGATTAGAAGAGCAGTTAGCATGAAAACACTATGCACATCCTTATTAATACACTTTATAATCCACAATAAGCAAAGTAAAAGCTTGCAAATACAATATACAAGTAAAAAAATAAGTAAAAAAAAAAATAAACACATACAGACAATATATAAACTAGAAAATACCTAAAAATGAAATAAAAGACAATGGCAAAACAACAACGCAGAACTAATGGCCAACACATCTTTCCCAACGCTACTCTCGCCTTCCATTCCATGTGGCGGCCGCGCGACACACAACGAGACCAACAAGGGAAGTAGTCTCCGGCCTGACATAATGTAGGCTCGTGTATGTGGAGAGATGCGGGAGAAGCGAGGTAGGCGTCACGTGTCTCGGCACTTCCTGGCTCCATGTCTGGGACTCTTGCATGAAAAACGACAGTATGAGTGATTGAGACGATAATGTGGTGGGTGAGGGAGAAATAATCGTTGGTCTATTGGTGGTGGTGGTGGTGGTGGTGGTGGTGGTAGTAGTAGTAGTAGTAGTAGTAGTAGTAGTAGTAGTAGTAGTAGTAGTAGCAGTAGTAGTAGTAATAGTAGTAGTAGTGGAAGTAACAGTAGTAGTAATAAACATAACAAATTTAATACCACAAAATAAAGGTAGCACACACACACACACACACACACACACACACACACACACACACACACACACACACACACACACACACACACACACACACACACACACACACACACACACACACACACACACACACACACACACACACACACACACACATAGCTAGTGCTAATATTTCAATCAATATAAATTAATATACACTTAAATGTTCAAATAGCAATAAATTATTACTTACATATACACACACACACACACAGACACACACACACTGTAAGAAGGTGCGAAAGATGAACAATGCAGTTAAGTACAGGTCAAATGGAACCCACCACCAACACTAAACCAGCGGAGCGAGTCTTCTTCCCCCGGAGAGGCCAAGACGAGCCAAGGGTCAGGAAATGAGAGTAGAGAGACCGTGTCTGAATGAAATGGAGCGAAGTAATAGGTGATTAATCTTTTCTTTTTACCTTCCTTTCTCACCTCACCTCCATTGCTCACGTTCCCCAAACTCTGCTCGTCATTCTTCTCTCTCTCTCTCTCTCTCTCTCTCTCTCTCTCTCTCTCTCTCTCTCTCTCTCTCTCTCTCTCTCTCTCTCTCATCCATCACTTCGTCGTAACTCTTTCCCATTTCGTTTCCTTTCTTTAATCTTTCTTTCTTTTTTTTGGGGTATTTTCTTAATCTCATCTGTCATTCTATATCACTATCGTCCTCCTCCTCTTTCTCCTCTTCTTCCTTTCCTTTTTCTTCCTTCTCCTTCTCTTCCTTCTTTTACTTCCCTTCCTGCTGCTATTAATCCTTTTTTTTGTTTTTATTTTTTTCCATAATCTTACGCGAATTTCTTTTTCTTCCTCCTTAAGTCTCCCTGTCTCACTAACTCTTTTCGTTCTCTCATTGTTTGGTTCGTCCTTTGTGCCATTATTCCCCCGTTTGTATTTGTCCCTCTTTATTCTGTATATTTTTCCCCTCCAGAAGTCGTTTTTCTATCCTTCCTTTTGTACTTATCATGCCTCCTCCTCTTCCCTGTATTCCATTTTCAAGAGTTTCACCTCCTTTTGGCCCTCTTCTTCCTCCTTCCTCATCCTCTTCTTCCTCCTTCTCTTACTCTTTTTTTTTCTCTCTCTTTATCACCATCCTCGAAAATCATCGGTTTTATGTTTATTCACCATTTATTCTTTTATCTCTCTCTCTCTCTCTCTCTCTCTCTCTCTCTCTCTCTCTCTCTCTCTCTCTCTCTCTCTCTCTCTCTATCTCTATCTATCTATCTATCTATCTATCTATCTATCTATCTATCTACCTATTTGTGTGTGTGTGTGTGTGTGTGTGTGTGTGTGTGTGTGTGTGTTCCCCGCAGGTAAGTGATCCGATGGACTGATAATTAAGGGAACGGAGCCACGTTTGAGGGGTAAAAGTAACGGAGGTAATTTCCCCGGGCTTGCAGGGCCATCTAGGAAAGCGTTGCCCAATGAGAGTGGCTTGAGGCAGGCGGGGAGCAGGCAATGGTGTGGAAAAGGTGAAAATCCTGCAGATCTTTGGTATCATTACACTGTGTGGGAATCGCAGGTTGGCACTGTCCTCCTTTTCTTACTCCTCCTCTTTCTCCTTCTCCTCTATCTCCTTCTACTTCGCTTTCCTTCTTGTCTCACGTTTATGATAAATGTGAAGGATGTTCTGGTTATTTTTTTCTCTCTCTTTTTCTCTCTCTCGCCCGGCCGCCTTGTCCAGGAGAAAAGAAGAAAGAACGCGTTAGTAATCATATATTCACAACCACACGCCTCTTGTATTACGTACGTTCACTGCCTTACCAGTTTAAACAAGTCATATTTTTACCTCTCCTTTGTTCATTTCCTTATTTTCTGCTACCGAAGTGAAGTTTCTAATAATCTTTTTCCGTCAACGTTAAGAGGGAATTTTCTGGAGTGGTAACCTTTATTTTGTTTCGTTAAGACTTGCGGCTTAAAAACTTCTCCCCCTTACACTAATTCCTCGAGGTCTGCTAAGGCTCTCCAACTTGCCCTGACTTCACTATGTGTTTCTTTCACCTCTCGCATCTTTATTACTATCACTCACTCATCGGTCACAAAAATCATAGCGTCTATTTTTTGCCTCAATCTGAAAAAAAAACTCTTGGACTATTTTTCTTTTCCCAAGCTTCATCTGGGTATTGGCAAGGGAGAGCAAGATCTTCTCAGTTTACTCCCTATGTACGGGGAGCCATAAAAAATGTATCACTGTAACCAATCTCTCTCTCTCTCTCTCTCTCTCTCTCTCTCTCTCTCTCTCTCTCTACACGTATTCTTTTTTTCTCATTTTGTTACATAGCCTTTCATTTATCAATTTTCTGCTACTTAGATACATGTTTCCTCGCAATTCTCCCTCTCCTCTCTCTCTCTCTCTCTCTCTCTCTCTCTCTCTCTCTCTCTCTCTCCAAACTACAGGAATATAATGAGATGAAGACCAAGGACTACATAACGACCCAAGAGAACGACAAATTCACCTGACCCTGAACACGTTAGGCCTATCCAGTGAGGAAGGGTGGCTCCGGTAGGCCTATAGGTAAAAGTTTCCCATAAAATATGATGCACAGTTTTATTTTTATTTTATACGAGAGAATATTTTAGATTTAGGTTGTCACAGGAAGAGAGAGAGAGAGAGAGAGAGAGAGAGAGAGAGAGAGAGAGAGAGAGAGAGAGAGAGAGAGAGAGAGAGAGAGAGAGAGAGAGAGAGAGAGAGAGAGAGAGAGAGAGAGAGAGAGAGAGAGAGAGAGAGAGAGAGGCAGAGAGAGAGAGAGAGAGAGAGAGAGAGAGAGAGAGAGGCACACATATATCCACCCTTATCATCGCCATCATTGCCACGGTCCACACCTCCTTATCCCTCCCATCATCCTCTCTCTCTCTTTCACCAATACAAGCGATCATACCACCTCTCTCTCTCTCTCTCTCTCTCTCTCTCTCTCTTAATCAAACCAGAGAAGGAGGTTAATCTGTCTGCCATTGTTTCCACAGATCGCCTCGAGGGACTATGGCTTTCACGCGCCGTTTCATCCCACCTGTAATCTTCCCCACCCACACAATCCGTCTGGCCGTGGCATTTATCAGCTCTTTTGGTTATTCTTAGATGGATTATGCACTGATACTGACAAACACACACACACACACACAATCATATGTTCTTATTCGTATTTTTTTTGTCCATTTCCTCAGTTTTCTTTTCCTGGTTTGTTGTTTTCCCGCCTTCATTGTCACGACATGCTGAAGGGAAGAGTAAAAGAGATAAATTAAGGAGGAATGTGGATACAGAAGCCACTAGGAACCCTTTCAGTACCATGACGCGTTTCCATATTCATTCTGCTTACTATTTGGTGAATCTATAAAGCTTCAGAGACTTATGTGGGGGTTGAAATATTGATCTCTGTGGCCATTAATCTTCTGACCTTCATAGACCCTTCCTAATGTCAATAAAATGGTCTAATCGTACACAAATCTCAAGGTAAAAATGTTTCCCAGTATGGAAGGAGTGAATAGAGAAGCTTTGATGTGTGATGTGGTAAAATTCACGTGGTGGTGAAGCAAGGGTGTGATGGAACTAAAGGTCACATTTTATACATTGTAGCAGGTTAAGAATATATTTCACGAGATTACTAAACATCCATTCTCTCTCTCTCTCTCTCTCTCTCTCTCTCTCTCTCTCTCTCTCTCTCTCTCTCTCTCTCTCTCTCTCTCTCTCTCTCTCTCTCTCTCTCTCTCTCTCTCTCTCTCTCTCTCTCTCTCTCTCTCTGCAAAAGTACATCACCAGTTAATAATAAGAGTGCCTGTGCTTTATAAATATTAGTTCCATTAGTGATGAACAAGATTTTCATTAGCCATTCATGCTTCGATGTATTATTAGACTTCAGTGAGACGGAATAATGGCAGTTACAGTTTCAGTACTGGGACACATTTTTACCTTATGATTTGTGTACGATTAGACCATTTTATTGACATTAGGAAAGGTCCATGGAGATCAGAAGATTAACAGCCACTTTCTTCACTATTTTAATCCCCCACATGAGTTTCTGAAGCTGTACAGAATCACCAAACAGTAAGTAGAATGAATATGGAAACGCGTCCTGGTACTGAAGGGGTTAATACTGTAAGGGTTATTATTGACAGAGTAACGAGGTGGAAACTTATATAAGGGGAATAGAGAGAAGGGTTTAGCATAGTCATCTCCCATTCTCCTCTCTACACCACCACCACCACCACTATTTCTTTACTCTGCTATTCTTATTTCTCACTCTAATCATTATTCTCATTCTTTCTCACTAATTTCCATTCTTATTCTTTACCTACTCATTCTTATTCCTCTCCGTTCTTTCATTCTTATTCTTGTATTCTGCGAGGCACGGCATCACACGGACGTTTCTTAACAAGGCCCGCGAGTCTAGCCAAGGGTTTTCCTCCATTCCGTGACGTGAGTTCAAGGAGAGATGAGGAAGAGGAGATGGAGGAGCAAGAGATGTAGGAGGAGGAACAGAACGTGGCAGCAGAGGTGGAGGAGAAGAGGGAGAAGGCATAGGAGGCCAAGAAGGCAGAGGAGGCAGAGGTCATGAAAACTTGCATGGAAGAAAGAGCATTAGTATTAAAGAAATGGTAAGTTAGTTCGTGCTATTACCGAGGTGACGCTTTGCTCTCATCATCACTGCTTTCCAAAGGCTCCAGTTGAAGATACTCGTGTTTCTAAGAGTATTTCTATGGTTCTGGGGATACATTGGCAAGATTTCTAGTTTGTTACCATGACTCGTTTTCTAATTTATTCTGGTTATTATTTAGCGATTTTATAACGCTTCAGAAAGTTATGTGGGGATTAAAATAGTGAAGACTCCATAGACCTCCATAGACCCTTCCTAATGTAAATAAAATCGTTTAAACTTACCTAAAAACTCATGGTAAAACAGCGTCCAGTACTGAAGGAGCTAAAAGGAGGAACTATCTTGAAAACCGGGCTTATTATCTCTGTGGCCTGGCGAATTTGTCGTAGTGAGAAGGGAAGGCGTTTTATGAATACGTCCTCATGTGTCTTGTAGGGCCGTACTCATGTTTTCTAAGAGTATTTCTATGGTTCTGGTGATAGATTGGCAAAATTTCTAGCTTATGAAAAGGAGAAACTGTCTTGAAAATTGAGCTAGTTGTCTCTGTGGCCTTGGAAAACTGTCGCAGTGAGAAGGGAAGGCGTTTCTGAATACAAGCAGTTAAGTGTGGTGTGTGGCGGCGCGGGGAGCGATGGGACACGTTGGAGGGCAAGACGACGCATTACAGTCATTAAAATTCATAATTAGAAGAGCCACAGGCCGCCTGGCAACTCTCAATTCTCATCACCTTTGATCACGTTAGTAATGACGAGCGACAGTAATTCTAATATACAGATTTTAATTAAATTCGTGTGTGCGAGAGAGAGAGAGAGAGAGAGAGAGAGAGAGAGAGAGAGAGAGAGAGAGAGAGAGAGAGAGAGAGAGAGAGAGAGAGAGAGAGAGAGAGAGAGAGAGAGAGAGAGAGAGAGTGGTGTGTGTGTGTGTGTGTGTGTGTGTGTGTGTGTGTGTGTGTGTGTGTGTGTGTGTGTGTGTGTGTGTGTGTGTGTGTGTGTGTGTGTGTGTGTGTGTGTGTGTGTGTGGAGAGAAAGAAGGAGCATGACTTAGTAAATGTTCCACAACAAGACCTTTTCCTTGCCTCTCTGTCTTTTCTCTCCTTCCTTCCTTCCTTCCTTCCTTCCCTCTTCCTTCCTTCCTTCCTTCCTTCTTTCCTTCCTTCCTTTCCTTTGTATCGACAACTGCTGACCGCCACCTTCCTTCGCCTCCCCTTCTGTTCATGAATCCCTCTCTTACTCCTCACTCTCCCTGTTCCTTCCCTTCACCCTTTCTCCTTCCCTTTTTAACATCAACCTAACTGTTTCATAGTCCCTTCTGAAGCTTTTCCTTTTTCTCTTATCCCTCTCCCATTTCTTTTATCCCCAGCTTTTTATCTCTATTTTTCCTGTCTCTATTTTCTTTATTGTTTTCTCTCTATCCTCCTTCAAAGTTACACGTCTACTTCCTCTTATCAGCATTTCCAGACTTCCTTTCCTTAATATTTAGACTAGAGAGAGAGACATTAACTTCCCTCCCTCTGTATAAAGTGTCTACGGTCTTCTCCTCACCTTCCCTTACTTTCAAACACCAGTTGTCGGCTTCTCTACTCCGTTCCCTTCTTCCTCTCAGCGTACTGTTCCCATCTTCCCTCCAGGTGCTAGGTAATTAGCTCGCATCTACCTTACGAGCGTTTCCCTTCACGTAGCGTCCCTCCATACATAGACATTGGCGCCAGGACGGAAAACAAAGGAATAGGATGAAAGAATTTTAAGAATATTACGTAATGTGTTGAGAGAGAGAGAGAGAGAGAGAGAGAGAGAGAACACAAATACTTTCACCTAATATAATCCATGGGAAAAATGCTGCCAACTTACCGGGAAGGATGGGCAGTGAAGGCGAAGGAAGGGTAACTGAGGGAAGGGTGAGAGGGAGGACATGTGCAGTGGAAAGCTGGACATGACGAGGAGAAGGGAAGAATGTGAACGCAAATGATGACAGGAAGGAAATGGATACCTGTAAAGGAGGGAGAGAAGGGAGAACAGAGAGAGAGAGAGAGAGAGAGAAGTAGGAAGGAAACTAGAATGTGGAAATATAGATAGAAAAAAAAAAATTTGGTGTTATCATAAAGGAAGATAGAAATATACACCAGGGGATAAAGGAAAGGAAAAGAAAGAATACGAAAAAAGGAGAAAAAACGGGAAATTGAATAATGATAGGAAACAAAAGACGGTGGGAAAAAAATAGGAGTTATTATAAAAGTAGATAAAAATAAAGAGAAAAAGGTAAAGAGGAAAGAGAAGAAAGAAAATATAAAGGGAAAGAATCGAATAAAAATGAGAAACTGTAGAAGTGCAGATGTTGAATAAAACAGGAGTTATCATAAAACTAGATAAAAATAAAGATCGAGAGAGAGAGAGAGAGAGAGAGAGAGAGAGAGAGAGAGAGAGAGAGAGAGAGAGAGAGAGAGAGAG
>NC_059270.1:1432859-1440359 GCF_017591435.1 Portunus trituberculatus
ATGTATGAAGCGCACAAAATAAATGAACAAAGAGAAAGAAAACGAAAACAAACGACTGCAAAGAGAAACAGAGAAAGGGAAGACACTAATGAACAGAGATGAGAGCATTACTATAACGATGAGTGAGTGAGAGAGTGAGTGAGTGAGTTGAGTGAGTGTGTGGGTGAGTGAGTGGGTGAGACTGCCATCCTTTTCATACTCCTTCCTTAACGACTCTCTCTCTCTCTCTCTCTCTCTCTCTGGACCTGACCGTTTTTTTCTGTGCACGTTGGGGAGTGTGGATATGATTTTTCTCTGCTCTTTGTGTCCAACGTTCTGAATAAAAACATCCATCAAGCTCCATCTCCTCTCAATACAAATATACACACAGATGTGGGAGGCTGAATAGACCCACTACACCAAGTCATACTTACTATAGTCTGCCTACTCACAAATGGCTCCTGGATTTCAAACATACTGTAGCTTATTGGTAATGTCACTTATTTGATGTGAATAATACTTGTCTTCTTTTGATCAGCGCACTTATTACAAGGACAGCTCACGGTTCGCCTCCAGACAACCACGCATTCCCTGAGGCACCATTCAAACTGAGACCCAGGAGACAGTTTAGAGTAGACACATTATAACATCAGTGCGGGGGCGATGTCGCTGTCTCTGAGATTCATAAGGTTTGGGACACATAAGCTCCTTAAAAGAAGTAGAAATTTCTCTCTGGGTCTCATTTCTTCGAAGGTCCATTTTATGTAACGCATATTGTGGGACAAATAGAGGAGAAAAGTTATTAACCCCTTCAATAATGGGACGCATTCTTTACCTTGAGCTTTGGGTATAATTAGATGATTCTGTTTCCATTAGGAAGAGTCTATGGAGATCAGAAGATTAATGGACAGTCTTCACTATTCTAATTCCCTCACAAGTTTCTGGAATAAATGCGAAAAGGTGTCCTGGTACTGAAGGGGTTAAGGACCTCATTGGGTTTTCATGTGCTTTGGTGTCTTAAAACTATTTATAAGGAAGCATTAACCACTTCAATACAGAGATACGCTTTTACCAGGCTGGATTAGTTAAGTTGAATTGGGTTAGGTTAGATTAGGTTAGGTTAGGACGGATTAGATAGGTTAGGTTAGTTCTTGCATCCACTGGCAGACATAAGAACTGTCCCTCCTGCCAGAAGGACTGTCCCTCTTCACTGTGCAGGCTGGGCAACACAAGGAGACCACTGCACTAACTTACGTGTGGCTGCGGAGATGTTCTGGAAAAAAAAATTACTTCAAGAAATATTGAGTCATGAATTTCCCAGGTAGGAAGACCGGCGAGGCGTCATTGAATTTTGATAAGTTCGAAAAGAAAACAGATTAGAAAAAAAACGTATCTAAACTTTCCATAGTGAGAGGAGCCCGTGGGAGTCTGGATACCTCTATAGCAGTGCCGTCTTTTTATGTCTCCGTGTAAACACCTGGAGTAATGTGACAGAAATAAAAGAAGCCTCCACCATGTGTGAGACGAGGAACACCTGTTGTTTTCTCGCCGCTGGGAACGCTTGGAGAGGCAGAAGGTGATCGGGACACTTAACCCCTTCAGTACCATGACGCTTTTCCATATTCATTCTGCTTAATATTTGGTGATTTTATACAGCTTCAGAAAATTTATGTGGGGGATTAAAATAGTGGAGACTCTGAGCTATTAATCTTTTGACATCCATAGACCATTTTACTGACATTACCAAGAGTCTAAGATGGTCAGAAGGTTAGCTCCTTGAGTACCATGACGAGCTTCCATATTCATTTTGGTTACTATTTGGTGATTTTACACACTTTCAGAAACTTATGTAGGGGTTCAAATACTGAAGACTTGGGCCATTAATCTTTTGACCACCATAGACCCTTCGTAATGCAAATAAAATGGTCTAATCTTACACAAAAGTCGATGTAAAAATGTGTCCTAGTATTAAAGAGATTAATGGCCACAGTATTTATTATTTTAATCCACCCACATAAGTCTCTGAAGCTGTACAAAATCACCAAACAGTAAGTCGAATGAATATGGAAACACGTCATAACACTGAAATCATTAATTAACAACGAATCACGCAGAAACTTATCGGTGTAACAAAAATCACGCGAGGAAATGCCTCTGATCAGTTGGACATTCCATAAAAAAAACACTAGTAGAGGAACACAGCGACGGGATTGCCTCTATTATGGACGGCAGACCTGAGGGAGCGATAAAGGGGAGGGTTATACTACCCCACACCTTACCAAATGTCAGCACGAAGTCTCATGGGAAAGGTTGGGCTGAGGTGAAATTTACTTATCTATACCATCTGTCTCTCCATCCATTTATAGTGACGTGAAGGAAAGAAGACCAGGAGGAGGAGGAGGAGGAGGAGGAGGAGGAGGAGGAGGAGGAGGAGAGGAGAATAAGATAGAATGAAGAGAAAAAAGGAAAGTGAAGTAACTGACATTAATCTCCTACGCGCTTCCTCCTCCTCCTCCTCCTCCTCCTCCTCCTCCTCCTCCTCCTCCTCCTCCTCCTCCTCCTCCTCCTCTTCAAGATGACATTCCCCACGAGATTCTTGCATACCAAGTTGTGAACCCAAAGACCTAGTTTACTTTCAAGACACTGTGTGCGTGCGTGCGTGTGCGTGTGTGTGTGTGTGTGTGTGTGTGTGTGTGTGTGTGTGTGTGTGTGTGTGTGTGTGTGTGTGTGTGTGTGTGTCTCAGAAAATAAATAAACTCTATCAAAAAAGTATGATATATGATATGCTACTTTTATGCACTAGAAAAGCTGTAGAAAGATAGAAGCAAAAGGATATGAGAGAAGGAAGAAAGGAAGGAAGGAAGGGAGAGAGGGAGGGAGAGGGAAAGGGAAAGGGAGGGAAAGGGAGGGAAGGAGGGAGGGTTATGAGTGGTCAGCCATAATTTCCCTCCCCCCCCCCACTTCTTGATTTATACGAGAAAGTTTGGTCCGAAACTCGTATATTCCCACTGACCTTCCAGAGAGTAGAGCACCGAGTGTGTGTGTGTGTGTGTGTGTGTGTGTGTGTGTGTGTGTGTGTGTGTGTGTGTGTGTGTGTGTGTACAGGAAGAATCAGTGCCCAAGATCAATAACACATAAAAAATTCATCCTTCTCACTTTGGTAGCTAATTACAACAAATTGACTTCCCTTATACACACTGCGCTGAAGGAGGAAGAGGAAGGAGGAAGGAAGAAAAAGAAGAAGAGGAGGAGGAAGAGGAGGAGGAAGAGGAAGAAGAGGAGAAGGAAAACGAGACGGTACACAAAACACAAAGAAAGACGAAAAGAAGAAGCAGGTACGTAGATAGAGACAAAAGGTGAGGAAGAGGAAGAGGAAGAAGAAGAAGAAGACGAGACGGTAGACAGAACACAAAAAAAATAGAAGAAAGAAGAGAAGAAACAAGTAGATAGAGACAAAGTTAGCGTAGAGAAGAGGGGAGAAGGGAGGGGGGGAGAAGGAGGAAGGGAGAGAGAGAGAGAGAGAGAGAAAGAGAAAGAGGGAACAAGAGCCGGGAAAGTCATCATTAGACAACCTAGACGGAAAGAAATGGAGAAGCGCGGCAAGGAGGCGGAAAAAAATAAGGTATAAAAAAAAGCTTCCGTGTGGACAAGAGACGCGATGATCAGAGGATGTGCTGCCCTAACAAAGCCAATCAAGAGACCGACCTCCGCCGCCACCACCACTGTAACCGCCGCCACAGCCCACAAACACACACACACACACACATACAATACAAGCCTCCATCATGACATCCTTTAGTCAAATTCCCAATGATAAACTTCTCTCTGACCCTTCCTCGCGTCGCCCTCATCCTTCCATTCCTCTTTTTCTCTCTGTCTTTTTTCTCCCTCCCTCTCCTCACTTTCCCTCCCTCATCCCAGCAGGCCGCGGTAATGGTCGCCCTCCAGTGTGCGTGTGTGTGTGGGTATTGACAAGCGCAGTGCGACTAGTGTGTCAACGATCAATTTAATCCCTCGATCATTCCTTTGTCGCGACCTTCCATCAGTCTCTCTCCTTCCCTTCCGCCTTCATTGCCGCTACACCTTCCCGTCACCTCTCCAGCACGTGTACCTGACTTTCGCTACCTGGGTCTGTGTTGCTGGACCAGTTCGCTCTCCTCTCCTGCCTCGCCTATGCGTTTCATTTAATTTGAGAAGGGTTGCGATTTTTCTCCCTCCCACAGTTTACACTCTATCGAAATAACCTTGAAATGGACTGAATAAAAGCGATTGCAGGTAACTCCGTAGGGCAGGTGAGGCCTCCGGGATATGCCAGGTATGAAGCGGTTAATTCTCTCTCCCTCCCTCAGCGGCGTGTACAGCATCACATCACCCAACAGGCACCCACGCGGCATTTCGCCTTTTCTCCCTTTCCCTGACAACACAACCCGCGGCATGGAAAACGTGTAGGTGCTAACAATTATCTCTACGGTACTGAGCGTGTTAATTTCCTTTTACTGACGCAGGTTCCCTTCACAGCCGGCAAAAAGATGAAAAGAAAAGTTAATATAAAAGATAGTCGAGTCAAAATATATCTAACTCATACACATCTATCTTTCTGTCCCCTTTATAGCTGAAATGTGATAGATACATACACACATACGCACACACACGCACACACGCACACATTGTACACCGTTCTAACAGGTTCTAACAGCTCCACACATACACACCTTTCTAACAGGTCCCAAAGTACACCTCAACAAATAACCACACATTACCAGACATCCTATCCTCTTAACATTTCATTCGTACCTAATTTCTGACCAATCCTTGACTTCCATTCTGGGTTCACATTCTCTCCTCCTTTTCCACAACCAGAAGCTGTTCAATCTTTCCAAGAATCCCCAGCACACACCAACACAACCAGGAAATCTCTCTGAGCAAAACACTTTTCACACAAACACTGACAAGAACACCTGACGCGCTCTTCCACCTTCACCACCGCCACAACCACCACCACCACCACCATTACCCCTACCACCTGCTCACCTAATCCCTCTGCCAGACGTTCCTGATTCACATATATCTTGTAAGCCGCTCTCTACTGCTCCACAATCCACTCCTCTTCTAAAGTTAACCTCAGAGAGTAGCAAGTGTGGCAGGAAGGGAAGGAAACGCGGGGAAATGAAGAGAGATACAGAGAGAGAAGGTAGAGGATGTTGGAGATAGGCGAATGAAGAGACTCGCAAGAGCTGAGTACTGGTGGAACTACACTCAAATACTGAAAGAGTAATGCGTTGATTCCAGACAGAAATATTTTGCTCATTAGACGTCGATGTTCCAAGAAGCTTACGGGAAGGAGGAGAAAGTTGATAAAATTACGAGAAGGAGGAGTACACAAGAGACGTAATTGTAGAGTGTGTGAGTAAGATATAACCCTCCAGATGCGAAAGATTAGGGTATTAGTATATGTGTGACTTGCGAATTCCAGTGCAGTTATTATCATTATAGAGATTCAAGACTCGCCAAGGGAATATTAATTTGGGAAAAAAAGTAACCTAATCGGCAATATCTTAAGGTTATTAAGAACAAGGGTTTGGAAACGGAAATCAATATTATCCAGAGAGGTCTTGAAACTTTATTCTTCACTGAGCTCACATTTTTGGTAATGAAAAAATAACTTCGATTTTTTTTTTTTTTTTTTTAGATAAGAGGACTACTGGCCAGAGACAACAAATTTTGAGAAAATAATCCCACTTTGATGTCAGTTCCCAAAGAGATTCCATGTAAAAAAACAAATGAAGGAGGTAAAGTGTCTTGAAACCTCATTCTTGAACGGGTTCAGGTCTTTAGAGAGAGGAAATAAAGAAGCAGGCAGGAAGTTCAAGAGTTTACCATAGAAAGGAATGAATGATTGAGATTGCAACATTGAAGAGAGTAAAATAGTTAAAGGAAAAAAGTTAAAGAAACGAATAGCGATTAACTTCCTCCTCTGAACAAAAACCAACAAGAAATAGAGAGTGAACTGTAAGTGTTAACAGAGGCACACTTCGTACAGTGGTGGAGGGCGTTTATCGAATCAGCTTCTGTGAGGGGAGGAAATTGACGGAGACGACTCAGAACAATTCAATTCATGGAAACTGTTCCTTCAGAAGATGGATTTTTACTTAGTGCAGAACACGCCAAGAATGTCTGATGGAAAGGAGAAAAAGAGCTGAGTAATATCTAAAGTTTATGTTAGTACACAGATGAAAAATAAAATTAAAACTGAAACATATTTTACCTTGAGATATATGTACGATTAGACCATTGTATTGACATTAGGAAGGGTGCATGGAAGTCAGAAGATTAATAGCCACAGTCTTCACTATTTTAATCCTCCACATGAGTTTCTAAAGCTGTATAAAATCACCAAATAGTAAGTAGAATAAACATGAAAACACGTCATGGTACTGAAGGGGTTAAGGTCAAAATTCCTCGGTTACTAAGAGACACGCAATCTGTTTTTTTTTTTTTTTTTTGTGTGTGTGTGTGTGTTCATGATACCAAATAATACTGGAAGTTAATTAAAAGATAGATATACCTCAATTAATAACGAAGAAGAAGAAGAAGAAGAAGAAGAAGAAGAAGAAAAAGAAACGGAAGAAGGAGAAGGAAAAGAAGAAGAAAAACAACAACAACAACAACAACAGCAACAACAACAACAACAAAAATAAAGAAAAGGAAGAAAAATAACTGCAAGAACAAGAACAAGAAAAAGAACAACAAGAACAACGAGAAAAAAACATTAACAAGAACAATAAAATTAATAATAAGAAGAAAAAAAGAAGAAAACAATAAATGCCGTAAGTAGAAAAATTGACTTCAACAAAAGCGCAAAAAAAAAAATAGTTAACTTCACTCACGTCTGATGCAAATATTCTCACCGCCGAGGCATGACAGGCAGGAGCGATTAACAAGTATTTTTTTGAGTAGTACAATTAGCAGCTTCACCTGTGTTATATTTCCCCCATCCCCTTTTTTTTACTCCCTCCTTCGTTATTTTTACTCCCTTCTTCACTTTCCTCCATGTCTTCTATCTTATTTTTTTTTTCCTTCTATTTTTCCATTCCTTACATTTCTTTCTCTTTTCTTACTCATTTTCCTTTCCTTGACTTTATCTTTGCTTACAATTAGCATCTTCACCTGTGTTATGTTTCCCTCGAGGTCTCTCTCTCTCTCTCTCTCTCTCTCTCTCTCTCTCTCTCTCTCTCTCTCTCTCTCTCTCTCTCTCTCTCTCTTTCCTCCACACGGCTGGAAATAAATTCAGCGGAGAGTTAGCATTCATTTCCTGGCAAGTTCAATGAGCAATCTCCAAACTTCATGCGTTGGAGAGGCTTGGAAATAACTTTATTGATGACGGGGGCATTAATCTCTCTCTCTCTCTCTCTCTCTCTCTCTCTCTCTCTCTCTCTCTCTGTGTGTGTGTGTGTGTGTGTGTATAACCTAACCTAACCTAACCTAACCAAACTTCAGCAAACTTGACTTAATCTTGTGTGT
>NC_059270.1:1445359-1470359 GCF_017591435.1 Portunus trituberculatus
CTTTACTTGAACTGTGGAAGGCAGAGATGATGGAGGACAGAGAGTGGTGGGATGGGGGCGGAGGCAGGAAGGGATGAAGCGGAGGACAAGTGAGAATAGATTGGACGGACGGAGAAATTAGTGAGGAAAAGGGATATAGAAGAGAATGAACAAAAGGAGCAAAGGATAGGCACGGAGGCTGATAATGTGTGGCTGTGATGGTCCAGCTGTGCTCGGCCTGTACTCCATCACGGCGCCAACACAACGCGACTCAGTAATTCACAGCAAACCTTCAACACAACTTGCCACACTCCAACTTCAGCTGAACAACAAGGGACGTATATATGCGTATACACACACACACACACACACACACACACACACACACACACACACACACACACACACACACACACACACACGTTATACACATCAGGGACGCAGGTCAAGGGCATCAAACTTAGTTATAAAAAGGCCCTTTACAATGTCACATCCAAGTAAGAGAGAAAGAAAACTGGAAGACTTCACAATTTAGTTTGTTGAGGTGTCTTGGTGGTGCTTTGTGGGACATTTTAAGTGGCAGCAGGAAGAAGCACAAGAGCAGAAAGAAAGTTCCCGAGTTTACCAATAAAAGAGGTAAGAGGGAAGACATTGGTTAACTCTTACATTAAAAAGATAGACAGAATAGTGTTTAGAGTTAGTAGGAAGTCTAATGAAACAAAGGGGTAAAAGAAAAGAGTGTATTCAGTTATTAATAAGTTCAGAGGAGCAGTAACTATGGAAATAACGTGAAGTGGCAGGAAGAGATGCAACAGTGAGGTGTGGAGATAATGAAGACAGTCTGGTGGAAAGAAATCCATAAGACGAGATGCTTATGACTCCACGTTGTTTAGACTGTGAAAGATTAACCCTCTCAAAAAGAAGAACATTAACCTACTGATGAACGTAAAAGGAAACAGTATGAAAAGTATTAACAGAGACTGCACAGAACACTCAACTTCACGTGTAGTATTCTAGTAAGATGAGAAGTTTCCAGTTGAGATTATTTCACGAAGGACAGCCAACGTATATTCAGTGTTATTTGTTTATTTATAGAAGAGGAAGCTGGCCATGGATAACAAAAAGATAAAAAAAGAGGCTAACTTGATTGCCAGTTCCTTAAAAGATTAATAGAGTTAGCCAAAAGCCTGGAACAAATGTCTTGAAACCTCCCTCTTAAAAAGTCAAGTCGTAGGAAGATGGAAATACAGAAGCAAGCAGGGAGTCACACAGTTTACCAGAGTATAACTGAGTGTCATTAAAGAGGAGATCATTTACAGCATGGTTGGATTAAGTGAATCAGTGAAAGAGGTGAGTTTTTGATACACCGAATAATGCAAGTAACAACAACAACTGTGACGATAACACACAATAAATTTGGTTGTACATTCCGTGTTTACGACTGGAGGGGTGTGGCACAGACCATGTGTATTCTTTTGTATCTGTGTCAAAACTCTCACATACACACACACACACACACACACACACACACACACACACACACACACACACACACACACACACACACACACACACACACACACACACACACACATACAAAGTGGCTGTGTTTGGTACTTTCTATGATGTGTTACGTAAATCAGCATTAGAATAACCTTCACCTGCCAGAATTCTCAAACTTTCTGCGTCTCAGTCATGACATTAATACTATCACCACGGGAAAACGAAGACGCACTGACGAAACACTTACAATCTACACCAAGAAAAGTAATGACACTGGTAAATTTCTGACATAAAACACACCTTTCACAAGTTTATTTGATCTACTTTCATCTACGTCTTCAAGCTCTGCAATCTGAGGCCTTAAATTCCTGGAGGACACTATATTCTTGTAGGTTTAAATAGTCCGCCTGGCTCGAATTTATCACCACAATACATGACGTAAACAATGAAACCGTGGCACAGTGGAACCATGCGTGCTTTGGGGTCCGAGGGGTCTTCAAGTGCACGAGTTCGAATCCTGTCCACGGTCCGAGTGTAGGTTGGGCTTCCTCACTCGGGGCAAAGATTTACTAGCGAGTGGGCTTTTAAAATAGGAGACACCCCTAAAAGTATCCCCTTTACCCTAGATATTCTCGTGAAAGGCGCACGTGGTGTATATATATATATATATATATATATATATATAAAAAATGAAACCCTCAGTCTTCTATCTACCTCGGTAATAGAAAGGCAACTGAAAGAAGAAGAAAGGAGCGAAGGGCAGTGAGGACGCGACGAGGCTCCCAAACCGTACCTCCACACAAAGAGGGTCACACACACACACACACACACACACACACACACACGACGCACGCCAATCCCGCCCCTTATCACTAAATGTTCGAACCAAAGCCTCATTATAGAGGATTATGGCACCATTACAAGGGCCGCCAAGGTTGGGGAGGTCGAGGCCATGCGACAGGCGACGAGATGCGGCGGTCCTGGCTCTGGGTGTGTGTGTTTGAATGAAGGTGGTGGTGATAGTGGTGGTAGTGGTGGTGATGAGAGAGAGAGAGAGAGAGAGAGAGAGAGAGAGAGAGAGAGAGAGAGAGAGAGAGAGAGAGAGAGAGAGAGAAAGGAGCGGAAGAATCTTGAACGGAAAGTGAGAGGAAGGAATTAGAGAGGAGGAAGAGGAAGAAGAAGAAGAGGAAGAGGAAGAAAGAATCCGGAAGAGAAAGAGGAGAAGGAGGAAGAGGAGGAGGAGGAAAAGAGAAGGAGAAAAAGGAGGAGGAGAAAGAAGAAGAAGGTAGAATCGAAAAGAGAAAAAGGAGGAGAAAGAGGAGAAATAGAAGAAAAATAGAAATAACAAGAAAATAACAAAAAAATAACAATAAAAAATAACAAGAACTAGAAATAACAAAATAACAAAAAATAAAATGTAAAAGAGGAAAAACATAACACGAAAAAGAATAAAAGTGGTGATCAGAAAAATAATAAAATTAAAACCGTAATCATAAGAAAGAGGAAGAAGAAGAAAAAAGAAAGATTAACCAGAGGAGAAGAAGGAAAAGAAAACAGGAGTGGA
Organism: Portunus trituberculatus; assembly: GCF_017591435.1. Taxonomy (NCBI): domain Eukaryota; kingdom Metazoa; phylum Arthropoda; class Malacostraca; order Decapoda; family Portunidae; genus Portunus; species Portunus trituberculatus. The sequence goes on from NC_059270.1 coordinate 1,448,406, forward strand.
AGAAAAAGAGATATACAAAACAGTACCTCCTTTAGCCAACATATTCTAGTGCTACATGGTCTAAGTGGAGAAGGAACAGGAGAGGAGGAAAAGGAGATAAGGAAAAGCCACTAACATAACTGTACCTTTGGCCAATAAATTCCAGTGCTGCATGGTATAAATATATCAATAAATAAATGAAATATCTGACCGCACTGTTACCTCCTACACCAAACACACGCAGCCGTCCTCCATACACACAAGATTGACCTTCAGATGCTACGAATTATAAGCCACGTGTGATTTATTCAAAGCTGAGAGGAAGCCCAAGAGAAATCCCTCTCTCACTCGTATTGCATATCACTTAGTTATGCTCTCCCTCTCACCCTCCTTCTCTCTCTCTCTGCATCACAACTTTTCCTTCAGGCACACAGATGTAATTTCACCTTCACACAAAGCCACATTCAGCGCCGCGTTTAGCACACACACCACACTCCTCGTTCTCTCATCTTGCTAAAAATATAATGCCAAGCTCAACCTAAACACGTTCATTTAAATATATCCTGAAATGATATGAAAATGTCAGAATTCGCTTCATTATACTAATACAAGCGTACTGAACACACACACACACACACACACACACACACACACACACACACACACACACACACAGCTGGTATGGCATGTAGCAATAGTAGTGATGCAGTGCCTTGTACCAGTTCAGCCTTTAACCCCTTCAGTACTGAAAACGCATCTCGAGTTTTGAGTGTGATTAAACGATTTTATTGACATTACAAAGGGTTTATGGAGGTCAAAAGATTAATGGCTACAGTCCTCACTATTTTAATCTCTACATATGTTTCTGAAGCTGTATAAAAGCACCAAAGAGTAGCCAGATGAATAGGAAAATGCGTCATGGTACTGAAGAGATTAAGTCGCGTCCAGAGAATGGCGAGCTGTGTCTCATCGTGTGAACGAGCCTTTAGAAACAAAAAATTCCTTAAATGTAAAAGTAGTCCTCGTAGTTTACATTCTTGATTTTCTTTTTCTTTCTTTCTTTAATTCTTTCAAACAACAAAGAGTAAATGCAAATTACATTCCTGTCGGCAGGCAGTACAAGGGGTAGCAAGCCAAGGTACGCATCCTGCACACATACAGGGGCACGAGCAGGAACGGGCAGGGACGGGCACTGCGACTCGTGTGTCAGGTCCACGCTCCACGGCGCGGGAGGGACGAGTCTGCATTCCTTGCGACAAAATGCTTCCACGTCACTCTCAAAGGTCGCTGGTCAATATGGATGCTGTTCTCTCCCTCCTATGTCCAATGTTACACTAAATACTAAAGACACTAAATCACAACACTCATAAAAAGGTAAATAATAATGACACTCTTTTTTTTTGTACCTTTTCTAAATAATCTTGATAGTCTCTCTTATCGCGCCTCTTTCCTAAATAATCTTGATAGCCTCTCTTATCTAGTCCCTTTCCGCTAACGTTTGGTATTTACATTATTCATTTTCCTACTCTTCTTTTTCATTCTTTGTTTACTTTTTCCTCCTCCTCCTCCTCCTCCTCTTCGTCTTTCTCCTCTTTTTTACTACTTTTTTCCAATAGTGACTTCTGTGAGGTGTGTTTTCTTTTCTCTCTCTCTCGGTTTTCCTTCACTTTACCTTCTCTTCTCTCCTTTTCTTTCACTATTGTTTTCTTTTCAGAAGTTTGCCTCTCATTTTTCCAAATCTGTGTGTAAATCGATAAAGGAGTATAATTTCACAAGGACATTTTTTTTCCCCATTTTGTTCTATTTTATTTTATTCATTCGATTTGACCAAGAAAGGAGAGGAAAAAATAGCGTTGAGAGAAAATTCAATCTATAGAAATATATTTTGCTGGAGGTAGTCTAGTCTCTCTCTCTCTCTCTCTCTCTCTCTCTCTCTCTCTCTCTCTCTCTCAGTAAAAGCATTTAATCTTTTGTTGCTGTTGTTATCCCTTCTCATTACATTCAATTGGAAGTTTTACGGCCAAGTTTCTCCGGGTGATCACGGGCCAGGCAAACTCCTAATTTACACAATTTCAGACTTGCACCGCCAGTTCGAGACAGGGCGAGGCTTATAAGGCCAACTCCAGTTTAACTAAAATATAGCAAATGAATTTAGTTCGTACGTGCATAAGAAACTTGTTGTGTGGGGAAACTAGACATAATTCCAAACTGAATTAAGAGGAAAACAAATGTTCACATGTTGGGGGATTAAATGTGGATGTGCAAGGCTTCTTCACTGGGAACACAAAGAGCGCAGGTGGATGAGGTTTAGCAAAACGTCAGCGCACCGGCCCAGAACACTGCCACTGCTGCTACACTCTCACAACTGTTCTCCAAAGTGTAGCCGTAAAGCAACAAGAGGCCGCTGTGGCTTTGTCAGGTGTCTCTTTACTTGATTACCGCCTCGCTCCTCATTACCGCTACTTACTATAGTATTAACACGTAAATTCCTGTCTTCTCTTAAAAGCGTCTCCATTGCCTTTTAATGAGTCATCAGTGTCTAAGGCGCCGTCGATGCATTAATTATGTAAGACTCATTCTGTATAAGATAATGTAGTCTATTGAAATGGACTGACAAGGAAGACTGGAACTGACAAGTAGCCAAGAGACAAGAGTAGAAAACGGTGAAGGAAACGTTTGACCTGCAGTGAAGTGTTGAGGTGAAGGGTGAAGGTAATGACTAGGTGGGGTGTCTCAGGCGAACAGAGAACCCGCTCCACACCTGAACTTAGCTCTAACTCGAATCAGAAGTTTTCTAAAGACCTATCATCAAAACAGTTTAGCTTCATTACTAGTATTGTATGCACCACGTACTTTGTTATGTAGAAAAAAAATGTGTGTGTGTGTGTGTGTGTGTGTGTGTGTGTGTGTGTGTGTGTGTGTGTGTGTGTGTGTGTGTGTGTGTGTGTGTGTGTGTGTGTGTGTGTGTGTGTGTGTGTGTGTGTGTGTGTGTGTGTGTGTGTGTGTGTGTGTGTGTGTGTGTGTGTGTGTGTGTGTGTGTGTGTGTGTGTGTGTGTGTGTGTGTGTGTGAACGTAATCATTTTTCTACTTCAATGTAATAATGAATACAATAATCGTCATTTGATAGCTGTAATGAATTTCCTCCAGTATCCCTGCTCTGCTGTGAATTCTTAATGGACTCGGTAAACCTGTGTCGCTTGAAGCAATACACAATAATGAACAGTAAACCAAGTGTGCCCTCTCGATCTCTTCCCTTGGGGCGGCGGGAGCGGATGTCGTCTGAAGCTGCAGGGAAACTTGTGTGGCAGAACGGACTCAACTCAAGGCGAGGGAAACACCGGCACGACGCTGCAGGCGGTGATTGTTTTCAAATATTTTCATGTTGGAAATGGAAGGGAGCAAACAGCCATCGTCTTTCATGTAACTCTGCGCCACGCTAGCTGCTCGCTCACCGTTCACGACTCACCAGCGCTCATGCACGCTGTCCGGATGTCAACCTCTGCTAATGAAGGTACAAGGAAAGCAATAAAGGCAATCCAGCCTCATTTTTTTTATGTGAATACAAGAAATTATTTACTGCAACCTGTTTGTTGAGCACCGGCACACCATAACACACGTATTTCAATGCATTATCTCATCCTGTGAACAATACTAGCTCATATTGTGGTGTTTTCATGCCGCGATGCTCACAGGCGCTGCAGTGTGTTGTTGACGCCAGCTGGAGAGGTGTGGGTAGGAAAGCACCACCAGTCCTCTTCAGCACGGACTCTGGTGGCGCCGTGATCAAGAAGTGAAGGAGAAGGAGCTCAGAGAATCTCAAGGAATCTTAGCTACAAAATGCACCTCGAGTCGTGCAGTCTTGGAAACTCTCGGTCTTATTTTGACAAGTGATGCATCATTCACGTCACCACGATGGGTCTTCACGTTAGTAGCAGCAAAACAACATTATCGCCCACGTGAATTCATCTTCACTGCTCTTCAATTCAGTAAGGTTAAGTACGTACCACGACTTATGAATTATGGAAAGCCGACAGATGTTCCGTTAATGAGCAGCATCAAAATTAGCTGAATAATCATTTTCAGCCCAAATAATACATCAGTACACTGCATAATAGATGGAAACATTGCCAGCTTTTTGTACACGGTAAGTAGATATTCTTGATGTAACAAATTATTGAGGAAACACTCTCAGCCCAACATGATTGTGTGGTGGAAGACTAAAGACCTGAGCTGCACTACCAGTGGGTCCGCCGAACAGAGCAGAGAGATGTTCTGGAACTGTAAACAAATCTGCTCGTTTTACCGCTATCCGATTAACTGTGTGTGTGTGTGTGTGTGTGTGTGTGTGTGTGTGTGTGTGTGTGTGTGTGTGTGTGTGTGTGTGTGTGTGTGTGTGTGTGTGTGTGTGTGTGTGTGTGTGTGTGTGTGTGTGTGTGTGTGTGTGTGTGTGTGTATTCTTTCTCCTCCTACTCCTCTTTCTTCTTCTTTTCTTCTCCTTCTTCTTCTTTTTCTTTTTCTTTTTCTCCTCCTCCTCCTCCTCCTCCTCCTCCTCCTCCTCCTCCTCCTCCTCCTCCTCCTCCTCCTCCTCTCTTCTCTCTCTAGCTTCTCCCTTACCTCCCAAGTGCTCAGTCCTCTCCCTTCGTCTCTCTCTCGTTCTCTCTTTCTCTCCCTCTCTCTCCCTTGCCTCCCTTACCCCGGTGGGACTTCCAAGAGGAGCATGAACCTTCCATCAGGCTGGCTACAAGATAATCCGAGTCCTCTTTCGGAAAACTGCGGTAAAACTCCACACCAATCCGGCTTCATTTGTTTATTCGGTTCGCGTTTCGTTGGGTGCCTCGCCTGCCCGTCCAGAGGCTCCCACGTGTGTCATTCCCGGCGTGTCGTGTCACTGAGTATCTTTTTTTTTCCATTTTTTTATTGTGTGTGTGTCGTGAAGAATCTAACAGGGTGAAAATTTTCACAAAACTCTTGAAGCGATACTTTCCGACAGTGACTCACAGATACTTTCCTCAGCGGGACTGCCATTCTCTCTCTCTCTCTCCACGCTCGGCTGAAACAAGGCAATCCTCTCTTCTTTTCCTTTCTCTTTCCTCTTCTCTAGCCACTCCTCCTGCTGCTCAAACCCCCTCCACTCCGAATCCTCCATCTCCCCCCACTCTTCCTGTATTTCCTGGCTCTCTCGTGCCTCCCTAAGGGGAAAATTAGGGCTGACAGACCCCAACCCTCGTCCTGCCCTCACTTACCGGCCGCACCCAACCATTTCTAGCACCGTGAAATGGCCCGTCTGAAGGATTTTATTTGATTTCGCTGTTCGTACGCGACGTCCTGAGTTGTGTTGGGCTTCTCTGCCGTGTTCGATATGCAGATGACGGTGTGCGCAGGGCTCAGTGAAGCGAAGCCAAGTTAACCTCTTCAGTACAGTGAGTTTTAAGTATGATTAGACGGTTTTATCTGCATTAGGAAGGGTCTATGAAGGTCAGAAGATTAATGGCCACTGTCTACACTATTCTAATCCCCACATGAGTTTCTGAAGGTATATAAAAATCGCCAATTAGTAATCAGAATGAATATGGAAACGCGTCATGGTGCTAAAGTGGTTAAGAGATGTTTTTTATGTAGGGAAAAGGAGAATTTAAAAAAGGCTTATGACTACAAGAATACTATCATCTCCATACTGTTTGTGTCTATGACCAAGTAAAGCAAAGGTGATGATTGTTAGTGTTTTGCATCAACATCCCAGTTACTGTCTCAATTATGCGCCCTGCCTTCCTCCAACACTTTCAGCATTACTACCTCCATTACCAACACTGAAAGATTACACGTGTGTGTGTGTGTGTGTGTGTGTGTGTGTGTGTGTGTGTGTGTGTGTGTGTGTGTGTGTGTGTGTGTGTGTGTGTGTGTGTTTATGTTCGTTGTTTTTTTTTCTGTATGGTAAAATGTTAAGAGCCAGGAAAAATGTGGTCCCGCCCCCCTCCCTCCTCTCTCTCTCTCTCTCTCTCTCTCTCTCTCTCTCTCTCTCTCTCTCTCTCTCTCTCTACAGTGAGTCCTTCAGTGAGAGTGGTATATCAATGTTCTCCCAGGATGTAACTTGGCTGGTTACAGTTGCCCTCGCTAACAGCAGTACCGTCACTCACAATAATAATGTCACTATTCGTCACCCTAAACTCTACTAAAAGGAAGATGAATATAAAGAAGAGAGAAAGATCAACAGTACTGGGATGCATATATACCTTGAGTTTTGGGTACGATTAGACGATTTTGTTTACATAAGGAGGGATCTATGGAGGTCAGAAGATTAATGGCCACAGTATTCGCTATTTCAATCCTCTACATGAGTTTCTGAAGCCGTATAAAATCACCAAATAGTAACCAGAATGAATATGAAAAACGCGTCTGAAGGGGTTAATTAATATATCTACTACCACTATTGCTCACAACAAACAAGAACAACAAGAAAAATAGCAAAATTAGAGTTACACCAATCAACAGAGCATAAGAACAGGGACAAGGACAACCACTAGTATTAACAACAACAACAGCAACAGGACAGCCGCCAGCAACACGGAGGGGGGCGTTGGGCGACTGCAAGAGAAGGCTTTCCCAATTTTCTGCAGACTCGCGTGCTCCTCTGGGTCGGCCAATCCCTCTTCCGCAAACTTATCTCATCTCTCGATATAACTCCGGGTCTCCCTCCTGCCACTTACGAACCTCAACTAATCCCTCTTGTTACCTCCTCTTAAATCTTGCTCTTCATCTTCAAAAATTCTTGTGGATTATCTTATATCCCACATTTCCAGCATTACCGTGTCTTTTAGTGCATTTTTTTTTCCTCTTCACTTTTCCTTCATCCGGTTTAAAGAAGTCAAAGTTTCAGGTCTGTTTTTTGAGTTTTCGCTGTAAAGTCGCGAGGCAAACATGTGTACGAGATTTTGCATTAAGTCTTGAGTTCTTTGCTTGATATTTACGTGTGTTTCTTCATGAATATATCATCATAATCATCATCACCCGCCTCAACTCTTATTATTATCTCTATTACTATTATTATCTCTCCTTCTCATTGTCCACCCGTTTTTTATAGAATGTCCTATAATGAACTATTTCACATCCACCCTTACATTTCTCAGCATCATTCGAACAGTGACACGTACATCAGCATTTCCAGGCACAGAGAGAGAGAGAGAGAGAGAGAGAGATACGTTGCCATTAACCACCTTAGTACCCCTTCATTTTTACCATGAGTTATGGGTATGATTAGACGATTTTATTGACACTAGGAAGGGTCTATGGAGTTCAGAAGATCGATAACCAGAGTCTTCATTGTTTCACTCACCACATAAGTTTCTGAAACTGTATAAAACCACCATATAGTAAGCAAAATCAATAGGAAAATGTGTCATGGTACGGAAGAGGTGAATTCTCAAAAGATTCACTAATATTGTTTGTTTCCAGCCGCAACATTATCGCGGCACGAAATCTCAAAATAGGAGATCTCGAACTTGGGATAAAAAAGAAAAGCGAAAATCCTTGTTTATATCTGGGCTTTGATACTATCTCTCTCTCTCTCTCTCTCTCTCTCTCTCTCTCTCTCTCTCTCTCTCTCTCTCTCTCTCTCTCTCTCTCTCTCTCTCTCTCTCTCTCTCTATCTATCTATCTATCTATCTATCTATCTATCTTTCTGACTCTTTTTATATTACATTTTCTACTCATCCTAACACCCAACGAAGCATACGAAGCAAAGCCTTACACTAACACACTTCACTATTATAACTCCACTTTACTTTTAGAGGCACTAGAAGCTTAAGAAAAACCACTTTCCTATATATATAAACTGCACAGAGGCATCGAATAAAAATAGCGAGGCAACTTGAAAACAAGGGAAACACATTTTTAAAACATTGGCAGCCTTGTCCCGACTCCGCGCGGCCACTATATGAGTGTGGGGGCGAGGCGGTGTGTGTTGACTGCATTACTACACAGGAAAGTCGCTTGAGGAAGGGTGGAGTGAGGCAGGACTCTGGCGGGACGGGATACGCACAGGGCCTTTAGACAATCAATTACCATAGTGAGGGATGACTGCCTGTTCGCTCGATTACTCCTGCCAATTAGTCAAGACAGAGGCGCAGCGCGCGCATGAGAGAGAGAGAGAGAGAGAGAGAGAGAGAGAGAGAGAGAGAGAGAGAGAGAGGAGAGGGTGTTACTGAGTTGTGTATCTATACCAGTACATAACCATTTGCAGCTTCAACAGGTTGTAGCACACACACACACACACACACACACACACACACACACACACACACACACACACACACACACACACACACACTGTCTCTCTTTAATATTTCACTCTCTGTCTAGGCATCTTAACCCCTTCAGTACCATGATGCGTTTCCATATTTATTTTGTTTGCTATTTGGCGATTTTATACAGCTTCAGAAACTCATGTGTGGAATTAAAATAGTAAAGACTCTTTAATCTGACCACCATAGACCCTTCCTACTGCCAATAAAATGGTCCAATCGTACACAAATCTTAAGGTAAAAAAGGTGTTCCAGTAGTGATGGGATTAAGTAAGCCATTTCTAAGTTAGTAGCTACAGTTTTGCCCCGCCCATCCCGCGATCTCGCTCCACAAGTGTTTCCAGCGCGCGAATTGTTTCTTTTATGGTAAACGCTTTGAACACTTTTCTTCTCTAACTTTTTGGCAGAGATAAGGGATCGGCTTTTCCACTTGCTTGTGCTCTAAACGCAATCTCCTTCAGGTGTAAAAAGAAAGAAAGAACGTACACAAAGAACTGCGTAGATGAAATATAGCGAATTATGCAGGCAAGATGATCAAAGGTGAGTTGAAATCAAAAGAAAACTTGGAAACTGTGAAATACTCCTAAGAATAAAAGGAAACAAGGATGATTAAAGAGCATTTTTCCTCGCAAATCATGCCAATACGTTGATCAAAAAGTGTTATATCTAACCCCTTCAGTACCAGGACGTGTTTTCATATTCACTCTGCTTACTGTTTAGTGATTTTACGCAGCTTCAGAAACTTATGTGGGGATAGAAATAGTGAAGACTGTGGCCATTAATCTTCTGAGCTCTATAGACCCTTCCTAGTGCAAATGAAATCATCTAATCACACCAAAAAACTTCAGGTAAAAATGCGTCTCAGTATTGAAGGGGTTAAGAGTAAAACACACACACACACACACACACACACACACACACACACACACACACACACACACACACACACACATCCAACTCATCACCATCACTCTCTAATCACTGCTCCGCCATAACCTTCACTATCCACACACACAATTCAACACAGTCTCAATGAGTGATACGGTGTCGCCTCGCCGCAGGGTTGGCTTCAGAAATGACTCGCCACTCACTATCAAGATGGAATGATTAACTGAGGGACTGATCGCTCCGAGGTGTCGCAGCTTGGGAGGGAAGACCATTGGGCGCTGATGCAACCAAGGAAGGCCGAAGCGCGCGAGGCAAGGCTGTATATGTGTGTGTGTCTATGTCTGGCTGCTATTTCTCTTCAAGCGGAACACACCTGATGGAAAACGTATAGCCCGCAGCTTAGCAATTCGCCAGAAAGCTGAGTGGTTAACAAAAATAAAAAAAGAACCTCATTTCACACGTCACTTTCACGTTATGTCGCCGGGAAATTTCTGCGTCGTATTTATATTCCAAAACCTGAAACACTTGCTTCCTTCCATTTTCCACCAAGGCGTTCGCTCGTCACTGCCTGCTACGACCAACAAAGCAAAGAGGAAACAATGAGCGTTTGTCTCGAAGCGGCAACGTAAATATTCCACCACCGAGAGAGAGAGAGAGAGAGAGAGAGAGAGAGAGAGAGAGAGAGAGAGAGAGAGAGAGAGAGAGAGAGAGAGAGAGTATGATAAAAAGGCGTGAAACAAGTAACGTGCGTGTGATGACTTATTGATGCCTATTGTTCTCGTCTCTACAAACAAGTGAAAGTCTGACTTCATCACGACACTAATGATTGAAAAGATGGAGAAAGAAAATGGAAAATGGTTGGCACAGATGAGTGAAGCTGTTACTGTACATGTGCTGGGATACTGATCAAATGCACACACACACACACACACACACACACACACACACACACACACACACAGAGAGAGAGCGAGAGAGAGAGAGAGAAAAAAAGAGATAGAGAGGAAAACTAAGAAAAAAAAATTGAATGCCTCTCAAATCCTGAATATCGAAACTAAATTTAAAAGAAAAATAAGCAACAAGAGAACAAAATTCCTCTTCCTTACTGTAACTCCTTGCCTCCTAAATAATCTGCATGTAATCTAATAGCAGGAGTAATAAAAGTTTGATCAGCGCTCCCTCATAACGCTGAAGGTGGATTTCAATAAGGGGCATAGGGTAGAGCATATTAAATGGGCTTTCTGCCAACCCTACACCAACCCTCCTAAATTCCTCAACGCCCAACACCCTCGCCGACCCTCCCTCCCTCTGCTGCCAAAGTGATTTCTGATCACTTCGGGACGTAAATGTTTTCACCTTTATCGATTTCTCTCTTCGTCCGACCTTTTACTGCTGATTTTCATAGCCAGCAGCCAGCTCCTCACTCCCTCCAGGCTGTCGTTAGAGGAGTGTTGAGATGTGTCTGGCAGTGCGCGTGTTGTGTCACAAGATTGAGTACGTGTAGGATTCGACTGGTCACATTTCTCTCTCTCTCTCTCTCTCTCTCTCTCTTTGATTTTACGTATTGTATCACTCACACTTGAAAAAAAAAAATGAAAGCCTGCGAAAAAGAAACACACACAGCAAAATAAATGGAAGAAACACCTGCGTAAACAAATCCCAGTTCTAAATGTTACTCGAGAAGGAAAACCCACAAACATCCCAATTAGCCAAAGTCTCAGGTTTACAGTAGTTTTCCTGGTAGCGATAGGGAAAATATCATATAGGGGGAAAAGATGAAAGGCCTCACGCTGTGCCGGCGGGCGACTCAGCGTGGGTCTTAGGGTGCGGGGGCAGGGCATTGAGAAGGACGCAGGTGTCCGCCAAGAACCAGAATAGAGCAATAACAGCTTATAAAGAACCGGCTGCTCCGATTCATCGCTGAATAAAGGTGGAGGGCGGGGCGGCGCAGGAGCGGCGGCCAAAAGTTACAGCAAAACCTTTGAACACAAATATTTTTCCCTGCCAATGTGTGGTAGTAGTGGTGGTGACGGTGGTGGTGGTGGTGTTAATGCTGAGGATGATGATGATGGTGATGGTGATGATGATGATGGTGAGAAAATAGACGAGTTCAGACCGAGAATATCATAAGCATAGTGTTGGTGGTGATAATGCTGAGGATGATGACGATGGAGGTAATGATTGTGGTGATGATGATGATGATGGTGAGAAAATAGACGAGTTCAGAGTGAGGTTACCATAAGCAATGTTGGATATGAAGGAGAGGAGAGAAGGAAAAAGCCACTTCACCGTAACTTCAACTAACTTCACACAAAATCTACCGCGAATCGAATTTCTGACCTTGCTTGAAAATACAAAAAAAAAAAAAAAAAACAATTACCCTGAAGAGAACACAGTATTCTATTCAAAACAACCACACTTATTTCCACCACAAAAAAATACAAGAAAAAAGTGAACGAGATCAACATAAACAATGTTTCTAAGACCAAGGGAGAATTAACACATACCTCTAATTTTTCCTGCGGGTTATAGTTTAGTAATAATAAATTCCATGTTCAGTAATACGTGGTGTTATTTAGTACATCCACAGAGTAGTAGTAGTAGTAGTAGTAGTAGTAGTAGTAGTAGTACCAATAGAAGTAAAAATAGCAACAGCAACAACATAAGTAAGAATAACAACAGTGATGAGCGTCTATATTTATAACTACACCAAAGTCAAATCAAATCAAAGAGGTTACAGATTAAGAGTAAGCTTATAAACCACTGGAAGACATAAACATATGAAACTATACAGGGAAAAATCAATCAACAAAAGCAAAACCAACAAAAATACAAAAAATAAAACCATTCTAAGGATTAAAATAACAAAACGTGAGAGAAAAATGAGGAAGAAGAGAAGAAGACAACAAAAGGAGATCAGAAAAGGAAGAGAGAGATAAAATATAAAAGAAAAAAGAGAGAAAAAAAATTGAGGAAGAATGTTGGCGTGGGTGTGAGAGAAGGAAGGAGCAGAGAGAAAGAGAGAGAGAGAGAGAGAGAGAGAGGTAAATGGCAATGTGATGGGAAATGGGTAAGTGAAGGCGGGAAAAAAAATCAACATTGTAAAGGAAACCAAGAGAGGAGAGACTGCAAAAAAGAGAGTAGAGAGAGAGAAAAAAAAAAAACATGGGTGGAAGTAGCAAGGAATGGGAATAAAAAAGAGAAAAAAAAAGAGAGAGAGGGGACAAAAAATATGGGTAAAGAATGTACAAAGGAATGGAGGATGTCAGGGAAAGGGAGATATATGGGAGAAGGGGAGATGAGAGGGGCGGGGAAATGGGTAATAGTGAGAGGAGGGAGGAAAAGATACTATAGGTGAAGAGGAGGAGGAGGAGGAGGAGGAGGAGGAGGAGGAGAAGGAGGAGGAGGAAGAGGAGGAGGAACTAAAAGAACAAGAAGAAATATGAGTAAAGGTATATTGCTGAAGGAAAAAAATATAGAAAAAAATGAAAGGAAAAAAAATGGTCGTGTGGTAAGGAAGGAATGCCTGTGTGTGACCTTCTGATAGAAAAAAATAACATAAAAAAAAAAAACATGGTGAAGGAATGTGGGAAAGCAAGTGAGTGAAATGCTGGAAAAAAAGACGAAACAAAGGAAGGAAGGGAAGGAAAGAGAGACAGAAATACTCAAAAAGGCCAAAAGAAAGGAAGAGAATCAAGGAAAAGAGACATAGACAAGGAAAGGGAGACACATGTGGGGCAGGAGTACTCAAAATAGGAAAGACAAAAGGGAAAGGAAGACAGACACATATGGGCCAGGAATACTGAAAATAAATTAATAGAAAGCCGATAAAAGGGAAGGTAGGCAAGGAAAGGGAGACAGACAACATGTGGGGCAGGAATACTCAAGAAAGGATTGAAAGAAGGAAGAGAAGCAAGGAAAGAGACAGACACATGTGCGGCAGAAATACTAAATAAAAAGAGGGTCAGGATGGATCAACACATCACAGAAGAATCCAATCCCAAGAAGCAAAGATCCCACCAAGGAAATTCTTTAGCCTCAAGCTGCCACAACACTTGGCCCTTCACTCCCCGTGGGCCGCCCGCCTTAATTGAGACTTCTTCCTCCTCCTCCTTCCCCCATCCTTCCTCCTCCTTCCTCCTCGCCCCATCCATCTGTCTACCTAACCTAACCTTCTTCCTCCCCCTCCTTTCTTCTTTCTCCTTCTTGTCTACCTAACCTAGCTTTCTTCCTCCTCTCCTCCTTCCTCCTCCTCCTCCTCCTCCTTCCTCCTCGCCCCATCCATCTGTCTACCTAACCTAACCTTCTTCCTTCCTCTCCTTCCTTCTTCCTCCTTCCTGTCTAGCTAACCTAACTCTTTTCCTCGCCTCCTCCTTCCTCCTCCTTCCCCCATCCTTCCTTCTTCCTTCTTCCTCCTTCCTGTCTACCTAACTTAATCTTCTTCCTTCCACCCTCCTTCCTCCTCCTTCCTGTATATCTAACCAAACCTTCTTCCTTCCCAATCCTTCCTCCTCTTTCTTCCTCCTTCCTCCTCCTTTCTTCTCCATCCATTTGTCTATCTAACCTCTCTTCCTCTACTCGCCTCTGGTTATCGCCATTCTAAGGACAATATTCTTAAACACTTCTACACCTCACTTCCACTTCTTTCTAAAGGCTTTACTTCAAGGCACAAGGGTTTTTAAAGGTATTTTTGCTGCTCTAGTGAGAGAGTAGCAAGATTCCTGCATTACTAATAGGTGAAACAGTCTCAAGAACATGGCTGGTCAATTCTGCGGCCTTTGAAAATAGTCGTGGTGAGAGAGCAAAGCGTTTTTGAATACAGCCATCACTTCCCGCCACGTTCATGCTTCCTCTAATCTAGCCTGACACTGCTTAACTTCATCTGCTCGTCTCTACTTTACTCATCGCCGTTCTAACTCTCTTCCACGTGTATGCTTTCCTTGTTCCAATATTTCTAAGCTAACCTGATATTGCCTTTCTTCCTATGTATCACTCTACTTGTCTCTACTCATCGCTGTTCTAACTCTATTTCAAGTATATGTTTCTCTTGTACCAATATTTCTAACCTAATCTAACCTAACCTTCACTTACCTTCTTCTCTCATCGCTATTCTAAGTTATTTCCACGTATATGCTTCCCTTGTTCCAATACTTCTAACCTAACCTAACCTTCCTTTATCTTCTCTAATCACCGTTCTAACTCTCTTCCACGTCCATTTCTCCTTCATTCCAATACTACCAACCTAATCTAACCTTACCTTACTTCTACCTCCTTCTATTCGACTCGACTCATTGTGATTTTAACTCTCTTCCTTCAATTACTGGCGTTTTCAATCTCATATTTCCTGCATATTTTGTTCCTCCTCGTTCTTCTTGCACTTTCTTCTTTTTCACCTTCTTCTTCTTTCGTGTCCTCTTTCCTTTATCATGCTTATCGATTACCCTAGAGAGAGAGAGAGAGAGAGAGAGAGCTTTGGACCACGCTGTTACTTTCCATTTCATTCGTCTCTCTCTCTCTCTCTCTCTCTCTCTCTCTCTCTCTCTCTCTCTCTCTCTCTCTCTCTCCTTTATCTTCTCTAATCACCGTTCTAACTCTCTTCCACGTCCATTTCTCCTTCATTCCAATACTACCAACCTAATCTAACCTTACCTTACTTCTACCTCCTTCTATTCGACTCGACTCATTGTGATTTTAACTCTCTTCCTTCAATTACTGGCGTTTTCAATCTCATATTTCCTGCATATTTTGTTCCTCCTCGTTCTTCTTGCACTTTCTTCTTTTTCACCTTCTTCTTCTTTCGTGTCCTCTTTCCTTTATCATGCTTATCGATTACCCTAGAGAGAGAGAGAGAGAGAGCTTTGGACCACGCTGTTACTTTCATTTCATTCGTCTCTCTCTCTCTCTCTCTCTCTCTCTCTCTCTCTCTCTCTCTCTCTCTCTCTCTCTCTCTCTCTCTCTCTCTCTCTCTCTCTCTCTCTCTCTCTACCGTCCATACTGGGTCCAGACGTGAAGGCTATTTGGATGCCACTGCCCTGGAGATGTCGCCTTTCAAATCACTCTCCTCAACTGACCTGTTCCTTATCCACCTCGTGTATCACCTCACTTTTTCCCTTCCCTCGTCACCTTTTCCTTCTTCCTCTCCCTTCTCGTTTTCTTTCCCCCTTCTTCGTCTTTGGCTTGCCCCTTTTTCTCTCCTGTCCTGTTTTTCCTTCCATAAAATTTGCATGATAAAGATTTTTTGTCGTGTGTGTGTGTGGGTGTGCTAGGGTGTGTGTCTAAACTAGGATACTTTTTCTTGCCTATACCGACAACACCATGCGATGAAGTGGTATAGCAGCGTGGGCGGAGAGTGAGCGAGGAAATGAACACCAGCAAGGTACGAGTAGCAGCTGGTTGTGCTAAGGTTGATATGGACTGAAGCTGCGACCATCGTGCCACTCTGTGTAGGCGGCTCGATGATGCATTGGTCCCACTTGTTGACTCACGAAAACTTTACACAGCTTTGGTCGGATTGAGATAACTTATGTGATTCAATGTCAGGCACTGTACCACCACTACCACGTAAATAATAATGATAATAATAAATAACAACAACAACATCAACAACAGCCCTGTCTCTATTCAACCACAAACGTCTGTCAATATGAAGAACTACAATATGAAAAATACAAATAATCCAGAGGAAAAACACTAATAAAAAACACGGGGCGGTAATGGAAAGGCCTGGACGGAGTTAGTACACTGAGATAAACACCTTACTGAGCCCCGGGTAAACACACTCATGTCAGGTGGCGAGCCGGACGAGGAACTGCTGGAAGGACACTCGTGGCGGCCATGAGAGGAAGCAAGGGTGCATGAGGAGTCTGAGGAGGTGTTTGTATGAACTGACGCTAAATAGATGTCGTGGTAAGGAGGCGCTTCAGGTCTGTAGCGAGTGGCCTGTAAGAGGAATCTTCCGGATACTCAGCCGCCCACGGTCCCTCCTACTTCCTGCCAGCGCTTCTATCCCCTGCTCCGCCTCTCCGGCCTTCCGTTAAGCGTACCCTGAGGCTCTTCCAGCGGGTGAACAGAAGGATCAAAGTGAGGAATTAAGGAAATGATAGGAAGGTAAGCCAATGGAGCCGTAGTAACCTCTTCATGTGACTCCTATCATCCCTAGACGATCCCCAAGAAATTCTCTCCTAACTTTCCCCTCTCGCTGGTCCCTCGCCCGGCCGCCCAAAATATCTTTTCTCCACCGAATTCCTCTCCGCAAACGAAGAGTGAGTCTCGCCCTCGTGGGAGCCTCATCTGCGCTCACAAAGACTCAGTAATCGCATCATTCCCGTTAGCGATTCACCTCTCTTGACCCTCCTCTCTCCTTTCCCACCCTCACCTCCCGCCCCACCCACACATCCATCCACAGCCCGTCCACCTCGTTCCATCGCCTTCCTTCTCATCCTCGCCCAACCTTGTCCAGCCGTGCTCTTTGCCTCCCCAGAGTCTATCCCTGCCCTTCCACCACCACCACCACCATCTCAGGGGAAGTGAGGCGCGTGTGGTGACTCATGACTGCTGATAGTGATGGACAGTGACTATAGAGTGATGGTGACGGATGTTGGTGACCGCTGAAGGAGTACAAAGAGAAAAAGGGAGAGAAACAGATGGCAAAGAAGTGGAGAATGCAGAGAAATAAATGTGACGAAGGTTCCAAAGTTGAGCGTCACTCTCCTCTCAGATTACCTGCGTTTAGTGTTTCCCATTAGGCGTGGCTTTCATTGTGCGCCGCTGTCAAGGGAATCCCGGCACGCTGAATGGCCCTCATAAAGGTGCGCCGATGTAAACAATCCCCTGTCCCGCGCGAGGTGAGCTACAGACACTTGCCGAGGACAATACGAGTTACGAGGGGAGTTGCAGGCGATACTTAAAGAAGATGAAGATGAAGAAAGAGATGTACGCTATCCTCCACATCCACACACAAAGCAAAGCAAGAAAACAGTATCCATGTGGCAAAGAAAAAAAAAAAAGAAAGAAGACGAAGATGAAGAAGAAAGATCCGTATGCTATATTCCACATCCACACACAAAGCAAGCAAGAAAACAATGCCCCATATGGCAAAAGAAAAAAAAGGAGACGAAGAAGAAAAAAAAGACGAAGATGAAGAAGAAGAGAGACACATCCACACACAAAAACAGAATACAATGCCGCATCTAGCAAAGACGAAGACGTATAAGAAGACACACGCTAACCTCCACATGCACACACACACACACATCAAACATAAGAAAGGAACAACAAGCATATAATAATTTCAACGAGGAACTCTCATAAAGCAAGCAACAACCATCGCTTCATGCAAGAAACGACCCACGATTGCCATCCAAACAACACCAAGTCGCCGCCACAGGGAAGCGCTAACGTATGACTTCAAATGACTTATAATCTCTAAGGCGTCATAACCCAAAGAGGACCCCGAGGGAGAGAGGAGACGCTCATTCAGAGAGGAAGATACTGGGGGAATACACAACGCCACCAGAGGGCCCCACACAGCCGTATCAAGATCCTCCCACAAATTAGCTCATATTGTTGGAGGCTGCTGTACTTTCCTAACAAATTCCCCAAAACTCCCCAAGATATAAATCACCCAAACACCCGAGGCTCTCTGTCACAAATGGTCGAGAGATAAGATCCCTGGTAGGCCTAACGCTGCTGCCGAGAGGAACACAATTATTAAGACGGAAGGGATATTTGAAAGGACTCGAGGAAGGGAAAGTAATCTCTCAGTATTTATTATATGGAGAATTCGCCGCATGGAGAGGTAACAAGGTACAATAATCATGAAAAGAGGAAATGAGAAAGAAAAAAAGAAGATGAGGAGGAGGAGGAGGAGGAGGAGGAAAGGAGGAATACATAGGAATACATAGAAACACGAGTGACAGGAGGCCTTGCGACTTATGAAGAGGTCACTGTTCACTGTACTACATCTATAATAAGCTACGTACTTAATAAAAGGCAAGGATAGAACAGGAGGAGGAGGAGGAGGAGGAGGAGGAGGAAATACTTGGATTCCGTTAATATAAATTCCCTTCTCGTACATTTTCTTGAAAAAAACTGAACTGTCGTACCATCAACCACATTAAGGCTTAAGGAATTCCAGATCTTTTTTATGCAAGACGGGAAGCTGGCCAAGGGCAACAAAAATAATAAAAAAACGGCACACTTGATTGCCAGTTCCCTTAAAGAGTGATAGAGTTAACTAAAAAATCAGGGACAAATGCCTTAAAACCTCCCTCTGAAAAGAAATCAAGTCGTAGGAAGATGGAAACAGAGAAGCAGGCAGGGAGTTCCAGAGTTTACCAGAGACATTAATCAAATACTAGACTGAAGAAGTGTTTGGCTTAATTTAAAAGAGAACTCTTCACTAATGATCCTTCAACACTCTTCAGTCTTCTTACAAACCATCGATCGCCTGTCACCATTCCAAATAGAATAACAGAACCCCAGTCAATGCTTTCAGTGGAGAGATATGGATGTCAGTGGGAAGGGAGAGTAATGTCAGACGATGGGGAAAATGGGAATAGGTGAAAATATAGGTGAGCAGATAGACAAGTGAAAAAAGGTGAGGTGACTGGGAGAGAGGAGGGAGAGAGGCAAGTCGACCGATAAAAAGACACACAGGCAGATATACAGCCAAATACGTAGAGAGCCTGACAGAAAGACACACACACACACACACACACACACACACACACACACACACACACACACACACACACACACACACAAACCTCCCCAAAATAATAACAAAATAAAAAATCGTGCCTGTCTCCTCCTCACACACTGAATTTCTCCTCTTGGTCTTCATCTTTTCCTTTTCTTATTTTACAGTGAAAAAAAAACACTACAGAGTATTTTAGACGAGATCGAAACAGCAAATTATAAAGTTTTAATATGGCCTCTTCTAACTAACTAGGTATCAAAAAAGGAGGAGGAGGAGGAGGAAGCTGGTGATGGTGGAAGAGGAAGATGAGGAGGAAGTAGTAGGTCGACACAACAACAACGAGGAGAGAGAGAGGAGGAGAAGAGAAAGAAAACAAGGTTGAGGAAAGCAAGGCAAGGCGAGCGAGGAGAGGGAAGAAGGGAAGAGGGCAGGGAAGCGGGGTCATCTTGCGCTATCATCTTCCCTCACAGAGCTTTAATTCAGATGGTGAAGGCGGGAATCCGCGGAGCCAATTATCTGATGTTTTCGTGCGGATAAAAATGTTGAAGCTGTCGTGTGGTAACGGCGGTGGCGGAGGCGGTGGCGGAGGCGGTGGCTGAGACGGCGACTGTGGTGGTGGTAGTGGTGGTGGTGGTGGTGGTGGTGAAGCAAAAGCACAGTTCACAGAAAGAGACTCAATTACTGTGCTGTTTCTAATCTGCTAATGGCTGAGCTGAAAGAAACATGGAAGGGGAAACAGAGAGAGAAAAAGTGCGCAGCAAAGGCATCTGGGTATTACAAAGACGAGAGTGACAAAGACAGGAATTACGGTGAGAAATGTGTACACAGAGGTCTGCAATCCCACCGTGTCCTAAAGATAAGAAATTGAAAAAGACATCTAAAATAATTATACAAAAATAAGACGTGATCCATAAGACGAATTTCACGCTAGTTAATACAAAGTCGCTTCTGAAGTGAAAAACTGTTACGTTTGTTGGTGTTTATGTAGTATGGAAACAAAAAATTAATAGTGAAAACGTGTGTGTGTGTGTGTGTGTGTGTGTGTGTGTGTGTGTGTGTGTGTGTGTGTGTGTGACATGGTACACAGCGGTAAGTACAAGTAATGGTGTTGTGGAGAGCAAGAGTACCGAAAGAGGAAGGAGGTGAGGTGAGAGGGAAGGAAAGTAGCAAGGGTTTTACGACCTCCGCGTGATGGATCAGGGCAGGGAGGGCGAGGCACATAACGCAGCGCGAGGCTAGAGGAGGAAGGCAGGAAGAGCAGGGTTAGGGAAGGGCTACTACACTCACCCGGCCTCGCTCCCTGGGCCCTCATCTTCCAACCATGATGAACCTCGCTGTTGTACTAAAAGTGGAATGCTGTGATTTGCAGTACAATCTTCCTTTCTGATCAGGTGCATCGCGTTTCATGTCATTGTGCACTAGTTCTAATGAAATTAATGAATTAGTACAAAAGGAATGATTAATGTGAAGGACTGAGGTCAATATTTCTAGGCAGTGGAAGGCACCAGCGGCTCATGCTGCCTGCTGACATCATCAGTAGTGTCGCTATCGAAAGAAAACATGAATCCTCAAGTTAAGAGAGAAGGAGGATGTCAGAATATGAAGCTCTACACAAGTAAAGATACCGAGGTACATATGGACATGGAATTACAAATAAGCACATGATCAAGCATAAATTATTCTTCAGTTTAACACCCTATCATCTAGCCATTTTGCTTGTTTTAAGTCAAAATGATACTTTACCGCTACACAACGGTGAGCCTCAAGACAGAGTGTATCACCTGGACCTTCCCAACACGTCTTCACTAACTCCGCGTTGGCCACACGTCTCAACAGGATATGCTGGAGATCTTCGCCAAGCAGTGCGGGTGGATAACTAATCCAAATGGACTTAAGGGCTTCTGAGCTATAATGGTGAGTGAAACCACTTCCTTTAACACAACACGGAACAATTAGCAAGTGCCACATCGGTATTGTGCGGCAGGGAAGAGGAACAACCTCAATTCTTCTCTACTCAACGCACAACATATCTCCGCACCACGGTGACAAAAGCAGCATGTGTACTAATGAAGCATACCAGCCGGGGACGCATCACCATTGGAGCTAATTCCGACGACCTTCACAAGGGTAATGTGTTGTGACTGTGTCCTCATTCACGCCAAAGACACTGGCATTAGTAGTGACCATGTTCTTTTTCTATTCAAATAATTGCAACCTGTACAGAAAGACGAGAATTCAATAGAAGACACAGTATGCAGAACAATAATGTTATCTGGAGCGTGAGGCAGCCATGGCAGGAAGGTACTGGTCGCCGCCACCCTGTTAGCGGCACGGTGCTCTCATGCGAACACGGCCTCGTCCCGCCGCTCTCTTCCGGCAATCAAGCCAATCCTGAATCACAAACGGGTTTTCCAGCATGGAAATACAGCCAATATTTCCCAACACTGCGTGCAAACACTGGGATGTGTCCGGCGCCGGCCAGCTGCAGGGGAGATCGCCTGCCACTGGGAAACGAGACGCTCAGGAGTTTACACAAATTATTTCCTGCTAAAGCTTCCTGGTGCCAGTATAGAAAGTCCCCCGCGATAAAACGCCGCCCGTACGGATCCAAAGCAGACATTCAACTTTAGAGAAGCGCCGCACCTGCTCTGAGAGTTGAACAAACTGATTGGCCGTGACAGGCCCTGTGAGTTACCTTTCATGAAAGTGACGGAACTCCACAGCGAGCCGCGGCCTCACACCAACACGCAAAGAAAATGTTCTCAATAGCCACTCAGGAGCCGCAGGTAAACATTCTGCCAGTCAAGTGCCAGCAAAGCCTCAATACACTACACTTTCCGCGGCAGCCTGAGGGCGAGTCGTGCGCTGCTGAAGTGAGCATGTGGATAAAAATGTTTGCATCAGCCCCACACCACCTGGACATCCACCACATTCCTTGACTGACTTTTAAGAACAGAAACATACCAGCTACGCACATACACTCACCTCCAACTGGAACACTCTCATGACATTACCGTTCACTACATTTTCTTGGGAAGCGTGTTTGTTGACCTTAACAAGCAAGGTGAGCGAACAAAACTATGCACCACT